>NC_137144.1:8967108-9199608 GCF_949319135.1 Squalius cephalus
TAATCACATCATTAACAATAAGTGCTTTTGAAGTAAGGGATTGAATATTCGAAACTATGGAAGCCCGTTTCCGCCACGGTTGAGTAAAAAAAAAAAGATTCTTTATGTCATAATAATGAGAAACTTTCTCATAATAATGACTTAACATCTCATAATAATGAGAAACTTTCTCATAATGACTTAACATCTTGTAATAATGAGAAACTTTCTTGTAATTATGACTTAACATCTCATAATAATGAGAAACTTTACATGTCTTATGTAGGCCTATGACTTAATCTGACAGTGACAGAGTGACCTGTCCCTGTTGATTAGCGCAGCACTTGCGCACACACACACACACACACACACACACACACATACATTTATGCACACATCATCTTACCTCGTTCCTCCGTTCCTTGCTGGGGCGATGTGGGTGTGGGTGCACACACGCGCAATTAGCACACTGGTCCCCCCCCCCCCCCCATGACAACACACACATCTGTTGTGTTTTGATTTTCATTTAGTTTATTACATTAATACTTGCATGTGTTCAGTGTTTGTCAGTGTCTGTGTTGCCGGTCTTTCATGTTGTTATTTCTATCGCCAATTCTTACCCTTGACGAAGTTTGTGTGTATATAGATTCATATATTTTCTTTGTTCTTTTTGTGCAGTTTTGTTTGCCATCTTTCACTTGTTTGTTACTTTTGTATATAGTTTTGGTCATTTTTTTTCCCTCTGGGACTGTTTCACCTCTCGAGCACTGTCAATAAACAGCACTTTACACCTAACATCAGTGCAAGTATTGCCATCATCATTTATTTTTTTAATATTTTTTTTGCGAACCCATTTTTGCCGGACAGCGGGCCTGCGAAGACCCGTTGTCTCACACTGACCCACAATCCATCATTACGAGAGTGTGTTTCTTCGAGCAGGCAGGAGGTTTCGTTCTGGAAGCCTCTGCAATGCAGCGTTGGCTGTTTGTGGACGTCTGGGTGTCAGTTTTTTAAATGTGTTAGAGAGTGTTATTGGTTTGTGCTGGATGTCAGAGTATTGATGATTCCTAGTATCCTCTGACCTAAATTGGGAGAATATATTGTAGTCAGAAATGCCTTTGTTAAAGTAATAGTTCACACAAATATGAAGTTTAAAAGAAATGACGGGAACATACCGTTGCGCTCTAAGAGGGGAGACCGCAGGACTAGCAGAGGGTCTATGAGGTTTGTGGAATATTTGAGATGATACAGTCATAATACTCTGGGGACACAGGTTTCTGAGATCCGGCCCAGGAGTCTCCTCTGATGGTCTGGGTTTACTGATGTCAGCATAATGAGGTCTGAGTCTCCTGCTGCGGATCTGTGTTATCCTCCGGCCAGCAGGGGGAGCTGCTGCAGAGAGTGGAGGTGAGGGAGACATGGAACAGCCCGATGAAGAGGTTAGTCTCAACATCTCGAGTGATTCTGTAAGAAAAAATAAAATAAAATAAACGTGAAGAAACACATGAGAATTTATATATATTAATTATTATTGAAAGGAATAACGTTACTTACCTGTTGAGGGAGACTGAAAGGACGAATCAGGAGAGCTTGTGTCTCTGCAGACAGTTCTGTCTTTAGTGATGTCATCACTGCTGAAACTATGACTCTGGCTACCTTCATCATCATAGTCATCATCACTGTGGTGGATTCTCATTACCTGAGGCTGCCGGTCCTCAATAGCCAACAGATGTCTGTCGGAAGACAACGCAGTGTCCATTGTACCACATTGTAACAGGAAGCAAAGTGTATGTGTGTGTGTGTTAGAGAAGTTTCAATACTTCTTGTGCTCAATCCTCCAGCTTCTGAGCTCAGCAAAAACATCACTACGGTCCTCACTGCTCGACTCTTCATAGTCATATGTGTGTTCAGGAACGTAACTGCTGAGCCGTGGTGAGCTGAGCTGAGCAGATGGGAAAAAAATGTTTTCATGGGGTCTTTAATACCTAATTATATTTCCATTAATGCTTCATGTACAGTATATGGATAAGTATGAACAGATTCACCTTTGTTTTCTGTCTTCGTACTCGAACAACCTGTAGTGGATTCCCACAGAGAACACTGGCAGCACCTGTGGAAACGTCACCTTTCACGCATCACTTTCTAACATGTACCAGAAACCAGTAAATATGTGATATTACACACATATTATAAATATTACTATTGTAATATTATTCATGTATTATGTAGCGGCTGGATAGACAGGGTAAACCCAGCCCGATCTGCCGGTGATTTAATTTCGCCCTGCAGCTCAGGCTGGAAACCTGTACATTTTTCTTTCCGTCTTCCGTTACAAATCTGCAGGGACCAATCACAAACTGGCTTATCCACCTGGCGCGCTATTGGCGGGTTTAACACAGTGACGATAGAGAAGCGACGGCAAGCACACTCTATCTGATTTACCCGTCTCTCGCACGACCTTCAATCCAATTCCTTTTAACCTCTCGACGATGCTCAATGGCTTCTTTAGTTTAGCAAACAAATCACTCGAGTGGGTGTAAATAACACTCACTTTCATGTTTTTTTTGCACAACCTGCAAAAATCGCTCGATGCCATTGCTGCTTCTGCAAACCGCTGATCAATGCTACAAACCAACACGTTTGTTGACACGTTTCCTGCCTGGAGTTTATACATCGCTCTGCAAAGTACGTCACCCGGATCGTTGGTCTGATTGGTTGAAGGACTATCAACTATGCCGTTGATCACGCCTCGTGTGCAGTAGAAATACAGAGCAGACTCCCCAGACTAATGTTCAATCTTAAAAGATTGAGCTTGGTCTGGTGATAGCCAGACTAACGGCTGGACAGATCAGACACACAATTATTTGTTATATTTAATAAATAATCCACTTGGGAGTTGTAAGACTCCCCCTCAAGACCAAAGGTCCTAGCAGAAGCAGAAGCTCACGCACACATGCAAATCATGAAGTCACATGCAGCATCGCAGGCCATTGAATAAACACAAAATGGACTTCTATCCATTAAAGGAGAAGTTCACTTTTAAAATGAAAATTCTGTCATCATATACTCACCCTCACGTTGTTTCAAAGCTGTATGAATTTCTTTCTTCTGCTGAACAGAAAGGAAGATATTTAGAAGAATATCAGTAACCAGACAGTTTTTGGGTCCCATTGACTTCCATAGTATATTTTTTTCCTACTATGGAAGTCAATGGGACCCAAAAACTGTCTGGTTACTGACATTCTTCTAAATATCTTCCTTTCTGTTCAGCAGAAGAAAGAAATTCATACAGCTTTGAAACAACATGAGGGTGAGTATGATGACAGAATTTTCATTTTAAAAGTGAACTTCTCCTTTAACTCATTGACAAATCTTTCTAGGACATTATGTGTATTATTAATTTTTTATATATGGTCTTTTTTGTATTGTATACTGTTGTATGCATGCCTTATGATAGAACTACTGGATAATGTAACCCTCTTGGTATCATGCCTCATATCAAAATAATCCTTGTTTAACTCTCTACCCATTGGTCTACATCACCGCCTCATAATGTAATTGTATGAAGGGACACAAAACTGCCAGCCCACTCTGATCATGCAAATGAGATTCTTCCAAACAAAGAAACTTTTACCGCTTGAAATTACACCCTCTTCATTGGGCCTCAAAGTTACAAGCCATATAACTTTCCACTCGGGAGAAAGGACTCCCAATAGCAACCGAGTCAGACACCACTTAAGTTTGTTATTCTTCATTCAACCCGGAAGAACCTGATTGCAACTTCATATGGAAGAAAAATAATGCCAAATGTGTTTGAAACAAAAAAGCGTGTTGAATTTCACTAATTGAAAAAAAATGCATTGCATTATCCGTGTTTGGATTTTAATGCATTGTGTTTTTAGGGCTTGCATTTTTATTGAGTCAAATTCAACCTGGTTATATATTTAAGCTGTGAATATTTCAATTAAAAATATTTCAAACACATTTTCATTATTAAAATTTGAATAATCTATATTCACCTTCCAAATTTCACTTCCAAAATATTTCAATTTAAAATATTTCAAACACATTTTCATTATTAAAATTTGAATAATCTATATTCACCTTCCAAATTTCACTTCCAAAATATTCGGTCTGTTTAATAATACAACCTATAATATTCGACAGGCAATTTTCTGTCCATTTTATTTCGCTTCCACAAATTCAGTGGTTCAAATTCGGCAGAAAATTCCACGTTTCACATCCGGGAACTTCAGGAAAATCAATAGAGAGAAAGTGAAAGTAACAGTGAAGACATTGACATAAACAGCTTTTGTGTCTTAATCAGCTATTTCACACACACACACACACATATATATATATATATATATATATATACAGTATATATATATATACATATACTGGCCCTGATAATCATTACATAATCTTACCACTTGCTCCATTTCTGTAAATCAGTTTTTGTGAATGAATGAGTCTCTGGCGCTTGCACCACCTGCTGGTGAGGCCGACTAAGATTATATATCGGTACTCTACTGATATTCCTGCAGTTCCCGGATGTGAAATGTTAATTTTCTGCTGAATTTGAACCACTAAATTTGTGGAAACGAATTTACATTTGCGAAAATTGCCTGTCGAATATTATAGGTTGCATTTTTAAACAAACATTTAAATAACTATTTAGGAAGGGAAATCTGAAAGGTGAATATGGATTATTGAATTTGTAATAATGAAAATGCGTTTGAAATTTTTTATTGAAATATTCACATCTTAAATATAGCTACAACCAGGTTGAATTTTAGCCTATAAATTGCAAGTCCTAAAAATAAAATGCATTAAAATCCAAGCACGGTTAGTGCAATGCATTTTTTTTCCAATTAGTCCAATTCAACAAGCTTTTTTGTTTCAAACACATTTGGCATTATTTTACTTCCGTAACTTCACCACCATCGAACTACCGAACCATCAAGACTTTCTTGTGAGACTGCATTGTGCAAGTATCTTACATTCAATGTTCATTTTGTTCGCGCGGGACCCCCTCTGTCAGCTCACATACCCGAGTTTGGGAACCACTGTGCAACATCAACTTAATACAATTAACTAATCCAAATATTTATATTTAATTATAACACGTTAAAATGAATAATTCCTATTTCCCCTTTTCCCAAATTTCCTTAATTTGCTACAATTATTATTTCTATTAAACAAAATAAGAAATATTACTGGTTTAATATTTTCATATTTTATTTTAATAAAAAGTGAGTATTTATGAAATGAATAAATAAATTAATATAATGATAATAATAATTGATTGATTGATTTATTTATTATTTTTATATCACAATACTAATATTTTTGTGACTCTTAATTTCTTAATTTTCAATGTTAAACCAAGTTTTTATTTTGGAGGAAGACTGCAGGGAGCCCTTAAAGCTTCTTGACAACTTAAAGATTGACAAAAAGTGCTTCTCACTGCAAGTCTGGGAAAATTGTTGGCACAATGATTCTATATCAGTTTGACCATAACATAATAATAATAATAATAATAATAATTATTCTTATTCTTATTGGAAAAATTGTTGCCGCAAGTTTCCAAATGCATGTCATAAGTGACAAATTCAGAGTACATGCAGAGATGATTCTGTGTGGAGAAGCATTTACTGCACACCGAGCCGCTCTGAGACACTGAAAACATTGGAGCATGAACTGCTTGTGTGTAAGCGAACACATTGCTGAAACACACAACATATAAATAAATGCATAGACTTTGTGATTGATAACCACACTATTTTATTTCTGTGTGTCAAAATAATGCAGGAGTTTTACCTTTAGTTAGATCACTGGCCTCGTGGTTCAAGATGGCGATGTCAAAGCCAGGCGACCCTGGTCTCGACCCGCTGCAGGAAGGAAGAGGTCTGGCACTGCCTGGCCTGGGGGAAATTCTCAGATCGAAAGGCTGGGCTGAAGCAGGTCTGACGCCGCACACACTGACACATCTCTCTTCTAATGGAGCGAAACATTCTTAAGCATATCAAGTGCTGCTGAAACAGTCTTCAGACAGTCTTGGCAGCAACTGCTTGTCTTTACCTCTATCTGTATTTGTGTTCTCCAGGCCATCATTAACTGAACCGTCTTTGATCGATTCTTTGAGAAGAGTCCAATCCTGCAGTGAAGTTCTACAGCATTGAGGTTTGTCCTCTTCAGCAGGTACGTCATCGAGGAAGCTCAGCTGAGGGATCATCTCACGGACCGCAGACCTGTAGCTGTAGTCTAATACCTGTTCATCAAACACACAAACCAAATGTGATGAATCTATCTGGAATACAAGTGTATTTTGTGTTGTTCTAGCTGAAACACTGTAGCAACCCACCCAGAAAACCCTAGGAACTGCATAGCAACATGCTAACAGCCACATTATGGTGGCAACTTATTTCTTATTTATCTATAAATTTTGCACGGGCATTGCACTAGTTATTATAAATGTTGAAAACAGTTGTGGTGCTTAAAGAAGCCATATTATGCCCTTTTACAAAGTCTACTAATATGGTTTTCATGCTTGAATGTTCCAAAAAATATATAAATTTTTCACGTTACATTGTTGCATTTCATGTTCAGTTTCTTTATCATGTCTTGTTTAGTTTAATAGTTTCTTTGTCATGGTTTTCCGTCATTGCTTTGACTGAGTTCTAGTTCGTAGTTTGCTACCATGGTTTCGGATTAGTTGCACATCTGTTCCATATTTCTTTGATTGCCATCCTCTGTGTATTTAAGCCCTCAGTTTCCTCAGTTCTGTGTTAGTCTTTGAAGTTTAGCAAATTTGGATACTTCGATGTTAGAGAATTTCAGACCTATCTCTAAACTTCCGTTTCTTTCCAAAATATTAGAGAAAGTTGTATTTATACAACTGCAGTCCTTTTTTAAGTAAACATGGGGCCCTATTTTAAAGATCTAAGCGCATGGTCTAAAGCGCAGGGTGCAAGTTCACTTAGGGCATGTCCGAATCCACTTTTGCTAGTTTAACAATGGAAAAATGGTTGGCGCGCCAGGCGCACGGTCTAAAAAGGTTGTCCCTATTCTCTTAATGAAAGTGTGTTTTGGGATTTACGTGCGTTAAACCAATCAGAGTCTCATCTCCCATTCCCTTTAAATGCCAGTTGCGCTTGCGCCATGACAGATTCGCTATTTACATGACGGAATTTGATAGGTCTTACTTGTCTGAAAGAAGCTTTTCTGTTCGCCTTGGGGATTTTGTGTCCTCCTCGGCATCTTTTTCATGTGGAGTTCCCCAAGGCTCCATTCTTGGGCCAATCCTATTTTCCTTATATATACTTCCTCTAGGGTCTATTTTTAAGAAGTATGGCATCTCATTTCACTGCTACACAGATGATACGCAGCTCTATCTGCTTCTGAAACGGAAAGATGCTAACTCAATAATATCATTGTTGCGCTGTCTAAAGGATATTAAAGCCTGGATGGCCTTACATTTTTTAAAATGTAATGAAGGAAAAACAAAAGTCATAATATTTGAACCTGGGGGTGCCTGTGAGTGTCCTGATTTGGATTTGGGTGCTATAAAAACATGTGAAGCCTACTGTAAAAAAAACATGGGTGTTATAATAGACAGTGAGTCTAAACTGGATAAAAAGATTAATTTAGGCAATAATTTTTTTTAGGCAATTATCAATTTTTAGCTAATTTTCAAAAGTCAAGTCTTTTTTGTCTTTTAATGATTTTTAAAGGGTTCTACATGTTTTTATTTCAACATGCCTTGACTACTGTAATCGCCTCTATATGGGTATTAGTCAGACTGCCCTATCACGCTTACAGATGGTACAGAATGCTGCTGCTCGCTTGTTGACAGGGACGAGAAAGTGAGAACATATAACCACCCTGCTCTCTAAGATATAGGCATCGGCCATCAAAAAACAATATCGGTTGACCAGTTTTTTTTCAGGATTTATTGATCGAGCGTTCAAAAGAACAGCATTTATTTTAGATAGAAATCTTTTTTAACACTAATTCAGCAAGGACATATTAAAGCAACACTATGGAACTTTTCCTCTGCGGTCCCCCTACAGGTTGGAAGCGGAATTGTCCATTACCGCTGTCGTAAATCATTTAGCCTACCACAGCCTAATGTCGCACGCACGCCCACTGTTTATCCAGCACCGGCTTTGGAATGAACGATGTCCACAGACAAGGTAGAGTATGATGCATGATTTTATGAAAGTATGATGTATTGCGACATCAGAAACGAAGAAAAACAAAATAATTGTATTGACTATTGTAGCGCTTGCCGTAAAGCAAGTCAAATTTGTAGTTTTCTTACGTCTCATTAGAACTATAGAGACGCGACCCGATCTGGCAATCTTACATAGTGTGGTTATAGCAAATAAAGGACCGCAAAGCGGAGGCATAAGTGCCTTTCACCCTGTTATGACTTGATGAACCAGGTTTTTTAAGGTAAAAAATGTTACATAGTGTTGCTTTAAATTCATCAAAAGTGACAGTACAAGACTTGTCTTTACTCAAAATACCCCAAACTTTTGAACAGTAGGGCACATCTATATCGTTATCAGTCACTTGTTTCTGTGAAAGGAAATGCAAAGGGCTGTTTTCATCCGCAGTAAAGGAAGTGAGTGAAAGACAGAGAGAAAGCAAATGAGGGCACCGTTCAATGAACTTCATTTACCACTTCATGAATATTCAAAGCAGTTTGTTCACTCACTGAACACTTGCCCCAGTTTTGTAATTCCTGAAACTGAAAACAGTAAGAAAATTGCAACCATAACCAAAAACTGAAAGAAATAAGGGGAACTCAGTCTAAATAAAAGTGTTGATAAGTGTAAAATGAATCATATATATAAAATAAAGATAAAAATTAAATATGAATATTAGTTGTTGTTTTTTTTTTACCTGGGCAGCTAAATGAAATAAAATATGTTTAAACTGAAGTACTAAAATTACTAAAACTAAAATAGTTATTCTTTTAAAATATTAAAGCTAAACAGAAGAATAAAAAAAAACCCTAAAATTATAATGAAAAGTGAAAATATAAAATGAAAAGCTAATTCAAAATATTTATAATAGTATGTAAATATAAAAAAAAAAAAAAAAATTAACTATATTTTTTATGAAATGCTTGCAAAAATATATACATTTTATAAAAAAGAAAGAGATAATAAATACCAATATAATATTTAATTACATGAATGAACAGGTCAATACTAATAGCAAATAATTGGTAACACTTTACAGTTAGGTCCTACTCTATTAGTTCACTTTATTTAATGTATTAACTAACATTAACTAACAACGAGCAATGCATTTGTGACAATATTTATTAATCTTTTTTAATGTTAATTAATACAAATGCAATTGTTCATTGCTGTTCATGCTAGCTCAGGTCCATTAAAAAATGTTAACTTAACAGATACAACATTTGATTTTAATCTACAAGTAAATGTTGAAATTATTATTATCATTTTTCATTATTAGTTTATGGCAACTATTGTTTAACAAATGGGAATGTTATTGTAAAGTGTTACCAAATGTTTTTACTGACTTATTTTGTTCTGCTCGGCCAAAAAGTAGCAATGCCCAAGAGCCAATATTTACATCAATCATTTCCCTTGTCCATTTCGGGTCTCTAATATCAAACATATTATTGTGTCATTTCTATATGGATGGGGAGAGGCAGCATTACATGAAGTATAGTCCATGATTTAATGGACTATATGGAGACATCATTATCTGTCGGGACCATTAGTCTGGTCCACCACAGAGAGAAGCTGAGCCTCATCTCTCTCATTCTCTATTAGACATGCCGCCCATAATTGGCTGTATAAACTCATGTACCTCTGACATGCCTGGACTGGGACAGGTGCACACAGGGTTTCCTTCCAGTGAAAGCGTTCTGAGCTTCCCACAACAGCCTAAATACATCAACTGAGCCAGATCAGAGACATCATTCCCCTCCAGGTCCAACAGCTCCAGGTGTTCCAGCATACTGACTGGAGTCAGGTCTGAGATACTGTTATACGCCACATACAGCTCCTGAGGAAGACATAATACAGTGCAAGAGTGGTTTACTGTGTTAGGTGACTCTTTTACTTTTATTCAAAGGTTTTAAAAAATAAACATTTTATATTATTTAATACTTGTCATAAAAAAACGTTCTCCTATTAAAATACGTTCCCATTAGAAAAACAAATACCTTTTACTGTGCCTTCCAAAAAAAAGAGTTTAATCAATTCAGTAACCTTTTGCTTCTAAGTGTTGTTTGATACCTTTAAGCTGGCGAGAGCAGGAACTCCCTCCAGGTCGGTCAGACCGCATCGAGACAGCCATAAGACCTGCAGGTGGGACAGGCTGGTCCCGAGATCCCTGAGGAAATACTGAGAATAATAAGCCATCATTGCATTCCCTGATTCACTCCGTCTCTCTATAGTGTTATATTTCAAGAATTAATTGCGTGTTTATCTTATATTAAATTGAATGTAGTCTGTTGTGCAAATATTTGTTTATTCTTATGGTTGTAGATGTTTTTTGATGGTGAGGACATGTAAAGGACATCCAAGTCCCCAAATTTTCATTGTCTTCCCATGTGAAAAGTACATGTAAAAGGGATAATTCACCCCAAAATGAAAATTACTTACCCTTGTTCCAAACCTGTATGAGTTTCTTTCTTCTGTTGAAAAGAAGACAGATAGAAGATAGAAAAGAAGATATTTTGAAGAATGTTCTGGTTACCAACATTCTTCAAAATATCTTATTTTTTTGCGCAGTAGAAGAAAGAAACTCATACAGATTAGAAACAACTTTAGGGTGAGTAAGTGATGACAATATTTTCATTTTTGGGTGAACTTAATAGCAATGAGCAGTATTAATATTCTGCAAAATATCTTCTGTTGTGTTCCACGGAAGAAAGTCATTCAGGGTTTAGAAGGAGGGAAAGTAACTGATGACAGACTTTTAATTTTTGAGTGAATTATTCCTTTCTGGATGTAACAAAGTAACTTACAGTATGTAGGGAAATGGAGGTCTTACCGCACAGATGAGATCAAACTGTTGTTCATTTTCAGCTGTGTAAGTTTAGGCAAGTATATTCCTGTGAGAAAAGTGGACAAAAACACAAAAGTTCATCAGATTTCATAAAAGGTAATGTCTTCATTACCCATTCAGCCATTTCAATCCAAACTACACCCCAATCAATCACATTTGGACCATTACTATGTTTTTTTTTACAATGTGACGTGATTTTTATGACAAGTAACATGTGGCTCCCCCAAATTCTTAATACCAGCATAATGTAAAAATAGATATATTATCTAAAACATGTAAATAGGCTACATTTTAGAAATGATTTTATTTTAACAAATAAAAATCTCACCAAAGTTGTCTAAAGTGTCATGTCTGGTGTCAACACACATCTCTAGTGACTTCACTTCTTGTAGATTTTCTGATCCAGTCAGGATTTTCTGAGAGGGAATAAAAGACATTTAACATATAACAGTTAAACAGCAGGTGGGTTTGCGCTAAATGTACAGTATAATATAACGTTTTCACATGTAAGTTATCGCCCAATTCATAGGAAAAGTTTAATGTTTAGCCTCAACAATGAGAGCTTACCAACTTTTCTGGTGAGAGACACAGTTCGTCCATCATCAGGTCAGAGAGATCGGGGTCAGCAGGAGGTTTAGGGTTTGATATAAACTCATTCACAGTGTCGGCTCTCTTCTTCAGCGATGCTTCACTCGACATCTGCAACCTTTGCTTTCCTGCCCTGAAATAAATGTTAAGTTTTAGAGAAAACGGCAAACTGAATGAATTAAGTAAAAAGTTTACTATGTGCGTTCTATCTTCATACATATTAATTATGTTCTTACCTATGAGCCTAAACAACGTGATTATTCGGTGTGTCTTCTTCAGCCTCACTTGACAGCAAGTTTGGATAGCAACGGGAACTACTTCCTGGATACGGGCCGGGCACGTGGGATTTGTAGTCCTTTATCAAAAACATCGTCGTGACTGTAGCCAAAGTGCATAAAGAGTGTAAGTCTGTGCTGTAGCATAATGAATAGACATATTATAAGTTATCATTTCCATGAACGCGCACGAAATGACGAATTCTACAATGATGAATATTACATTCTACTACGATTACATTCACCGTTACATTTAGGACGTAAACAACTAGGTTAAAATTGTACTCATTTTGACAAAACAGTCAGTTTTGCCCAAAAAGTTTTGTATTATTTTTAATGTTAACTTTAGACAAGGTATTATTTCTTGACTCAGTAACATATTTTATTTATTGGTTTGTTTATTTGTTTGTTTATTTTAGCTATTAGGAGGCTTTATATGGTTTTAGTGTCCATTGTGTGTTCAGTTGTCCTGGTACCCTGAAAATCCGCTGTGGGAACGCAATGTAACAGTCTCTTCTTGGATACTACAGTATATTCCCTAAGCTGGTCACATAAGCAGCAGTAGAGGAAAATAAATTAAAACGCCTAGTCTAAAATGTACAAAGACTGGCCTAATATTCACAAAAGTTAAAACGCCTTACTTATGTACTTATGGTTATGATAATGTTGTGATTCAATCACTCTGGGTTGCCAGATTACAAAACTCACTCGAATATACTAACTAACTCAATTTTTATGTGTATGTAAAAAATAGGCTTTTTTTTTTTTACACCAAATTAAGATATTTGTACTAAACAATTTGTACTATACAACAGTTATTTAAAATTTTAAGAATGTATACAATTATAAAAAATTAAATATACATTTAAAATAATTGTATTTATATTGCAATTTATTTATATTGCCTAATTAAACCCTAATCCTTCCCACGGGTCATTTTGACCCGATTTATTTATTTATTTATTTATTTATTTATTTATTTATTTGTGGCACTTGAACCACGAATACACAAAAACATATTTATGGATTCGAGGAGTTTTGTTGTTGAAATTAAAAAAAAGTAACAAATCCTTCCCTCGCGGGTCAATTTGATCGCCTTAGGGAATGAATGGAGTGCGAGGGATGCTTCAGTACACATAGAAAAACCTAAAATGCTCAAACTTTACCAAAAAATGATTTTATAATGTCTACATTTGTATCTGAATCATAGATCTGAATGCACACTGAAGAGAAACTGACTTTAGGACCCAGCGGAACCGCTCATTTGCTCCATATAGAGCTATAAGGCCATCTAGTGGCAAGAGTTATGAAATATCATGATATAATATTTTTCCCCACAAGAGGTCGGCAAAGACAAACAATGTAAGATATTTTGAGCTGAATTAAATATTTATCCGTGAAATTGTGAGTTAGTTTGAATTTAAGTTGAAAGAATGTGAGGAATGTGCTTAAATTACAAAATTACTATTTATTTATGATTTATTGATCAAATCTAGTAATTTAAAGGTAAAATATATATATATATATATTTATTTAAATCTCCCCCCAAAAAATTGCATTAAAAAATAGAAAAAATATTAATAAAATAAAATAAAATAAGCTTTCTGGACCAAAAACAAAAAACAAAACAAAAAATCAATTAAGTATAATTTTAGGGCTTCGGGTCACTTTGACCCGCATGGGAAAGATTTTGTTCCAGGGCGAAAGCTTATATGTTTAAAAAGAAACAGAAAATTTACAAGACAGGAATAATAGTAATTAATAAAAATAGTAAAAAAAAAATTAATAAATGTTGTACCCTGCAAATAAGTAAACGTTTTTTTTTTCCGCTTTCGATTTTATTTGATCTCTTTCTTTCTACAAAATATCACTACAAAAAAATAAAAATAATAAAATAAATAAAAACTCTACAATTGTGACCTGGTTTACAGTTATAAAACTTCGACAATGTATAGTTGAATTACTTTAGCCTGTATAAAAACTATAAGTGTCACTTGGTTAATGCAATGCATATTTCTTTTCAATTAGTGCAATTTAACAAAGCTTTTTTGTTTCAAAAACATTTGCCATTATTTTACTTCAATTCACTTGTCAATAAATCTTTTTGACATTTCAAAAATAACTTTATAGTTTCTAAATGAGAACTACATTACATAATATAGCTACACATGAGGAGAGAATGCAAGGACAGCAGCTTTGTAACCATAAAATAATTTTTATGTAGTTACGCAATAAAAAAATGATACAGTACGAGCAGCTGTATTCTGGGGTGTGGATGGTAGGCTTACTAATCCCATTGGTTGTTGTGTTATTGAGGGTGGGACAAAGCCTTGTGATTGGCTGTGGTTTTGGTTGATCAGCCTCTCAGGCACTGAACGAGCCACCGATCAACGTCACCAGGATCTACTTAATATTCATGAGCTCAGCCTTTGCCATAGTAAGATTGGTGAATCTGCGCCGGGGCGGTCCTGTGTGTCGTGTACGGGGCTGGGCGTAGGCTGTACTGCTCACACACACACACACACACACACACACACAGCGGAGCACATTGTTCACAGTGGGCTGTCTGCTACATCTAATACAATCCAGGAAAATCTCGAAATAAACGAAGTCTCCTGAAGAGTGACTAAATCCGGGGAATCAGAGGTGAAGTGTACATTTTTTGCTATTAAACAATAAATCGTTTGTATGCATTGTATTGTAACGTGACTCAAAGTGGCAAATATTGTTTACCTTAAACATATTGCTATTATCGGCCACAATTACCGTATATTAATGGTAATTATTAGTGCGTTTTTATAATTGCATGGAGAATGTTTACATACATGCGTGTGAACAATCAGTCATCGATAGATCTATAGATACTGTTCTGTATTTTCTGTATTCTGCGTTTCATTCAAAATTGTTTGTTGAGAATTTAAATAGAAAACTAGTATAGTGTTTATTTAATCACTTTATATATCATTCACTCTTCACAAGAAAACCTGTTCAAGCATCTAAAAAAACTGAATCTGGTCAGTTTACATTGAATCAGACTCTAGTAATCGATCAAACTGACCATGGCTTCTCTTCCCGACAACTTCCATTTATTGGAAACGATTTCAAGTCTAACACTGAATGTAAACATGTTGTCTAATTATCTGATTTGTTAAGTTTTGGTGGCATCCATGTGACAGTTACGAGGCTCTCTGTAAACTCGGGTGACGCCCCATAGTACCCGACGAACAATTGCAAATTCTACTATGACGAAGACTAGCTCATGCATATTAAGTAGTTTGCGTCGCTGCGTTCCAATGGCGAAGGACTGTTTGCTGAATACTAAATAGTTTCTGCTGACGTCGCTTAGTAGCCCACCAATGGCAATGGCTCAATCATGAATATTAAGATGCCTCAGCATAGTAGGATTCGTCATTTCTGGACTACGAAGATGAGTGCGGAAGTTTAACAGTCTGTTTTATCGCAGAACAAGCAAGTTTAGGTCGCTTTAGTACTTAAGTAGGTCTACAGAAGTTAGATGTTGTATTGCAACACTAGAATATTTTATAGGCTTCTGCATAAGTGTGATTCGTAGATTTTCTCTTTAGTTACAAAATTAAAGTAACCAAATATGTTTTTCTGAAGCCTTCTAGACTGTTAACTGTTATTTGAGATAATGTGATTAAGTGCTATCATAATACGACTCGATTTTATCAACTAATCCTTATTCACAGGCTCTAGTGAGGGATACACTAGAAATGGCACATTAGCATGATTATACTTGTATGCCTTCGGTTCGGCCGTGCCAAAGTCTATAAATCTGAACCAAAATGTGCTGTAAAACAGGTGTAAGCCAGTCTGAGATGTTTTTTGGTCTCAGTTGGTGTCCCAGACAGGTCTGTTGGTGGGTTTTAAAGTGGTTTTGGGCTTGTCAGGTCTGCGTTCAGACAGAGGTGGCCTTTACAATTCGGAGGCCATTTTCAAAGAAACAGTTTGAGGCCCCCATCATTCAGTCAAACGACTCATTAAAAACGCTTTACGAAATTCTTTTAGTATATGATACATCACTGTTATGCTCGGGGATGCCCAATGGCTTTGTGGATTTGTTCGGAACTATTTTCGTTGACGAAATTGTGCAAAAACAGACAATTTTATATTACTAAAATGAAACTCACCTAACATTAAATTCTTGTTTATTGAACTTTTGCATGAAATCAATAGGCTATCAAATTTGCAACCGTGCTGATCTTCGGAAAAACGGCCTGTTATAAACATTACAAACAAGAGCTCATACAAAGACATTTTTGACCCATATATCTTGAATTTTGGAGGCATTTTTATTCATTTTGGTGGCATTTTTGCCCCTTGCCCCCTACACATTTCCTTGATGATGCAAGTGGAGGCCCTCTTATGTTGTGAGGCCCGTTTTAGGTGAAAATAGTAAAAAATAGCAGTGACTGCTCATCAGGGGAGGCAAGGGAGGCACAGCCAACCCAAAATTTTGAGATGAAAATGGGAGAAAGACTTAATGTTAATAAAACTCCCAGTTATTCATTTAATGTCTCAGAATGTGTATTCCTTGTTTGTAATTTCACCACTGTAAGTGTTACCACTGCGCGCTTCTTCGCCGAATCTACGAAACGCGAGTCTGAGAGGATAGAGAAAGGAAGGGGAAGGCAAATCCATTGCCGGAGACTTATAAAAACATTAGCCAATCACCATCGAGTATTTCACTTTCAGCGATTCGGGTAGCCGAAGACCTGTCAGGTTAAACCAGTTATGACTATTGTAAACCAGTAAAAACTATTGTTGTTTTTATTTACTAAAACTATTATTAATATATTCAGTTAATTGAAATAAAAATAAAATATAATATAAATATTAGATAAAAGCGTAAACTTATAAAAACTCAGGGAATGTTTACACAACAACGATGTACTAAAAACAGAAATGTTTTTCCGAGTACAGGTGACAACATTGTCAAAACGATCCCTGTTCAGACGGATTTGTGAAAGCGACTGTGAACACTGTATTATTCATGCCAGGCCAGTAGTTGGCGATGTCACTTTGTAAAGAAAAATGATGCGCCTATAGACTGAGCATGTAATTCGCATGCACATGACGTCACCGTGCGTTGTCACTGTGCGTTTTTGTAGTTTACAAGGAGTCGATAACAGTATCGTTTTAAAAAATCTTGCACTTTGAAACTCGTTTTCAAAAGTATTGAGATATTTGGAAGCATTCATATTTTTGTTGGTATTTTATTTGCATTTATCTGCAACATATAAACAATATCTTGAAGTGTCTGCAGTGAAGGGCAGCAGATTTAGGCTAGACAGATGTAATGATCTGGGTAGTGATGGTTATTTTGGGGGATGATGTCAGTGGCTCACTCAGCCTGGATCTGTTATGGTTCCTCAGTATTCGATTCCTTCGATTCCATTTCCCATGTGAGATTCCTTTTACTGTCTGATCCTGACTGGAAATCACTTAGGCCTTCTTCTTTTGTAGGGTTGTGGCTCAGGGAAAATTGATACTTGAGATTCTATTGGAACCATTTACTTGTGCTCTAACATAATGTTTAGCAATATAAGATTTAAAATCACTGTAATTGTCAGGACATAAAGGTTCACTCAATGATCAGGCAAATAATATTCATTCCAAATCGTAGGTATTAGATATGTTGATGTCCATAAAATGCAGACCTGAATGTCAGTGAGTTTATCCTGAGCTTAACTATAGGGTTTCAAAGTGACCTGTTCATATTGCCTGCTCATGGTGACAGATTGTATGTATACTGCAGATCCTAGTGCCAACGTCTAGGTCTTGCTTTCACACTTTCCTGTAGTTTTTGAATGATAAATCTTCATGCTTGCTTACTTGCTTAAGAGAGCCATGTTGTAGCTTTCCTAAGAAATCACACTTGCAATATCAAAGGTTGTGTTCACACTTCATATGTCATAAAGTAAAGGTTTTGGGCTAGTCAGCTAGCCTAGCTTTTAAAAATTGTTAAAACGTTCTCTTGTCTCCTTCACTGCGTATCGCAGCGTTAGCAGGCAGTACGCTTTTTTCGGCTAAGGTTGCAGACTTGCCTTCATGTGGCTTTGTTTATCCCCAACAGTACAGGACTACGGGGGCTCATTAGGACCCATTTGAAGCCCCTTGGCACTTTAGCGCTAATTATGAATCTTAGAAAGAGTCATATAGAGATCGCACTGGAAAGAACCCGATGGGATGTGTCTCTACTGATCTCCATCCCAAACAACAGGTTGCTCTGACAGAAGGTCCTAATCAAACTTTCATTGCCCTCTGAATGTGTGTATAATTCATTCAGTTCTTCCCTCGTTGTGCCCTAGTTTAGTTAAAGGGGTTATTCAAAAGATGGCCTAAATTTGGGCATACTTTGCTCAACCGTGTTAAATTGAAACTGAAAGTGGCACTGTCACTCATCTCTGGTTTTGCTCAAACTAATAATGAATGAACATTACATCAGCAACGCGTAACACATTTTCCTTAGAATGACAAATTGACTTTCATTGTATTCAGGTTTAACTAGTTGATAAAGCACAATTTCTAATGACGCGCTGATATCAACAGGCTTTTTAAATGTAAATTCTGACATATTTACTTGTCCTGCATTTTACTGCATGCACTTCACCACTGCATTATTTTAATGGAATTTTTGGTTACACTTTATTTTAAGGTGTCATTGTTACAGTGTAATTATATATTTAAGTACTGAGTAATATTAAGAGACTAACCCCTGGTTTCACAGACAGGGCTTAAGACTAGTCCTAGACTAAAATGTAAGTCTGAGCTGTTTCCACTGAAATAAACTTGCACTGACTGATCTTAAAAATATATCAGTGCCTTTTTAGTTTTAAGATGCACATCGGTAATGTTTTTTTTTAAGCATGTTTATAAAAATTACTTAAATGTCCTAATTGATCTATGGTCTAATCCTGGCTTAGTCTAAGCCCTGTCTGTGAAACCGGGCCTACATGTACTTACTATAGGGTTAGGTTAGGATTAGGATTTGGTTTAGGGTTAGTTGCATGTAATTATGCATAATTAACAGTTATTTCTGTAGTAAGTACATGTAACATATGTAACAAGGACACTGTAAAATAAAGTGCTATATTATTTTTTATTTTTTTTCATAATCTTTATAAAAAATGTATAGTACTTCAGCCAAATCTAAAAAATGCTGTCGTAATTTACATGCTCTCATGTCATTCTAAACCCAACTAACTTTCTTCTTTGGAATTGTAATTTGCATTTTTCGAGCTTAGGCAATGTACCTTGCTATTACCTTTCTAAATGATTAGACTTGCTGTACGATTTTCACATGGTAGATGATAAAATAGCTAAAAGAAATCCCATATTTGCAGTGAACTCCATATGTAGAGCATAGATTATCATAAAGTTTTGAGGGTGGGCTCTTTAAATTTTGCAAGTGAGAAACCTATCAATGTAAAAATGTATACTATATTTTTATTCTTCTATCTACTACATTTACCCCAATGTTTTGTTTAGCTTTCAAGGGGTTAAGGGAGTAACGCATAGTGGCATCATGTATGAACTCCCTGCCCTTCAATTGCTCAATTGTGCGTGTGCGAGTGCTTGCGTGTGTACAGTTACTCATTAATCGTCCAGCACTTTAGTGTTACTCACAGATACACTGTGCTGGACTCTCATAAGTTGCAGTCACCATAGTACCAAGAACCTTTGTCTTTTCATTAATCATTAATGCTGCAGACCCACCTCTGGTGATCTTGAGTTGCACCTACAGCCCCAATGACAACTAATAATAAAACTCCACACCCTGGGACTAATATAGTCTGTCTGGTGATGTGCTGTCATGGATGGCTGTGACTACAGTTGTGTCTTAAAGTGAGCCTTTTACTCTGTTGTGGGATATGTGGCAGGGGCAATGAAAAGTAAGTAGACCACAATAAAGAAAAGCAAAGTTAAAAGAATGTTTTTGTTCAAAACACATTTGCAAAGTTCTTAAATGTACTCTTTGTATTCATGTTAAGTTTTGTATGATTTTAAAAATGTTCATACCATTTGCTAGAAAAGTTTTAATTCAGATATATAAAAATTAATATATAGAATAACTCGAATAAAACTTTTCTATGTACTATGAATTAAAAATGGGCATGAAGTCAAACATGTTAATACAACTTAAAATTTCTGATAATTTCAACTTTTTATAGCAAGGCAAGGTTAGTTCACATTGTAAAATGGTCAAATATGGTGTACCTCTCCAAAAACATAATATAGATGTTATATATTAATGAACAATATTTGTAATAATAATAATACTTTTTGCCTAGAAAAATAGATTTAAAAATAATTTGACCATTTAATTAGTTGGGTTGGTTCAGGTTGTAAAATGGTATGTGGCACAATCCGCATAATAAGCATGATGCTATTTCTGAATTACTATTAAAGATACAATATGTAAGATTTTTGTAATAAAATATCCAAAAATCACTTTCACAGTGTGATATATTTGCTGCAGTTGTGTACTTACAATATCCCAAAAGTTCCCAAAGATGTTTAATTTAAGAGAAATTCCAATTTTAAATAATGGCTCGTCCCTGGTCACTGGTCGCGTGTCAATGACGTAATATCCGCGTTATCCCTGGTTTCCGCTTGTACTGCCATAGTAACCATGGCGACAGACGTGGACAACTGCGTTACATCTGGCGGCACGCTCACACTGTTGTTGTTTCTAGGGCTGGACCCGAATATTCAAATATTCGTTCGGTGGGTTGGTATTCGATTTGAAAATTTGACATTCGAATATTTATTTATATATTTTTTTGCACACCTGGGATCCCCCGCGAAACAGTTCTCAGTCGCGCTTGAATAAGGCCGGCGACACACTGATTGCGTGGCGTGAGCGTCTCAGCTGCATGGCGTGTCCGTTTTTATTTCGGCTCCCAAGTTAACAGGTTTGAGTTTGCACACTGCCTGCGTGAGACACGCGTCTCAGGCATGGCTCGAGCCACGCGGAAAACGCGTGCATGCTAGAAATAGAACCGACGCCTAAGTGTTCCAGCAACGGGAGTGTTCTCTGGCTAGAGCGCAGAACAGCGGAGTTTGTATGGGCCGAAGTGCATGCCTGAGCTTGTGTTTTGGGTTAAGCTGCGTTGCTTTGACATTGTGGAAAATAGAATAATAGAAACAAAATGTATTAGCCTTTTTACCCGTTATTATCAATCTAAATTAATTAATTTTAATTTAACTTAATTTCTTTTTTCTTTATTTAAATTTCGTTTTTCTTTATTTAAATTTCGTTTTTTATTTAAATTTAGTTTTTTCTTTATTTAAATTTTGTTTTTCTTTATTTAAATTTTGTTTTTTATTTAAATGTCGTTTTTTCTTTATTTAAATTTCATTTTTCTTTATTTAAATTTAGTTTTTCTTTATTTAAATCTACCCTTTACTGTGTCAGTAATTTGTTAGTCAGAAAAATATTAGACTACCTTAAAAGTATTGCTTAATTTAACAGACCTGTGTGTGTGCGTTTTATATCACTAGTGCAGTGTCCGTTCTCGGAGCATAAGCCCTGCCCGCATGAGGCGCCGCTTCCCGCTCGCGCTGTTCTGTAGTTTATTAATTCTGAATGTGTCGCGTCTCGCGTGTCCATCTATATTGCACCAAATGCGACACTGCACTCCCTTGTGAAGTCGATTGGATGAACGGTTCTCGAACTAATCAAAATGCAAACGGACATACAGACACATAGAGATTCCTGCCTTTATTAGAGAGAAGAATATGTTCAGCACCCTCTCTCCGAAGCTTCGAATATTCGATGTTCATTACTACCGAAGCTTCGAAGCTCAAAAAATGGTATTCGGACCAGCCCTAGTTGTTTCGTTCAAACATTATGGACCATGGCAAGCAGACTTTGACGTTCACGTCATCAACCTACACCTTTGTTATTGTAAGAGCTTAGCGACCCCTAGCTGCGAAAAAAATTACATATTGTAGCTTTAATGTTATTTGCGTCTTTTCAGTTTCGAGTAAACTAGTAGCCTAGTTGTATCATTTCTTCCAATACGGCCCTCTGTAACTGGTAGGCGTGGCTTGGGAGTGGGGCAGCGAAGCAAGTGCATTCTGGGAGTTGCTGTCTTTCATCCACATGAGCCAAAAATACATTTTCTGGCTTTTCTCAGTCTAGAAGGCACCAACTTCTAAAATAATTTCACATTTCTACTAAATAAATTAACCAATTTAAATACACATTCATCTTTCCAGCGGTGAAATATCCCTTTAAGGTTTAATTATACACTTTATTTTAAGGTGACGTAGTCATTACATTGTACAGTACTTACTCAAATTTTAATAAGCTACTTGTACTTACTATAGAGTTAGGGTTTGGTTTAGAGTTAGTTACTTTTAATTATGCATAATTTACTATTATTACTATGGTAAGTACATGCAGTAACTAGGACTGTGACTGTAAGGAAATTTTCCCACCAGTTAATCGATGTGTGACAACACTGATAATACCTCACTTTTAACTCGCTAATTTATTGCGGAGCAGAGCGGATCATAACCGACCAAGAGAACTGAACCACAGCAACTTTATACAAAGGAAATTAATAACAAACACCTGTGATGATAAATGAATCTCCATAGCCGCTAATAAGAGGCGGAAAAAACAAACAAAGGGAAACTAGCCTAATGTAGAAACTAAAAGTCCATGAAAATGAAACTAACAGAAAAATAATTGTTACAAGAACATTGTTGAAGGTGTTTACGTGTATATGGTGTTATGAAACATTGTCACGTTGTCAGTATAGCATCATGCATGTAAATATAGTTCCCCCCAAAATAAAAATTCTGTCATGATTTACTCACCCGTGTGTAATTACAAACCTGTATGACTTTCTTTCTTCTGTGGAACACAAAAGAAGATATATAGTAATCCAATGGGAATGAAACCATATGAATGAAACAACATCAACCCCCCAAAACTAGCAACAACCAACCTATGATAGAATAACCAATGAGGGTGAGTGATGGACGGTAGCTGGATCACATTCAGAGTTAGAAATGTTGTTTTAGACCATGTTGAAACTTGAAATGAAACCCACAAAATAATCAGTTATCAGATAAAAGCTGGGTGTGCTGCAAGCTCGGGTCTTGTTTCAAGTGCCAGAATGCTTTTCATATTTCATAGTTTATCTCCTTTGCATCTCTATGAGAGTTTGTTCACTGAATGCTAAACAGTGGAAGATGGGAGATTATTCCCAGTTTCCTTAGGATAAATTCTCCAAGTCTCTTGGTCTTGGATTACCGCAATCCTAAAGGCCGTGATACACCAAGCCAACAGTTGGCCAATGTCAGGCTGTCGTTGAGGATCTTTCGGCCTAGTTTTTGCAGTATGTTCTGCGGCTTTTTTCCGGTGGCCGATTGAAAATGTTGAATCAGTGGCGGAGACCGTAAATGAGAGAATTTATTTGATTCGTTGTGTGTTCTCTCTCACATAATACTATATAAATTAGGGATGCTAACGATTAATCGATGATTGATTCATTTTCGATAATAATTTAATCGATAAAACTAAGCAAGGTCGTGCTGTTAAACCGAGAAACACGTAAAGCAGACATGAGGAGAAATTAAACGAGCGCGCCAGAGTTATGTTTGGGATTATTTTATGTTTAAAGGCTAGAGTTACACCCTCATGACTATAAGTTTGCGTGTGCATTCGCAGCAGTTTGTTTTGTGCAAATGTCAGTTAATATTGTGTTTTTTGTGTAGGGCTGTATCTGATTTATCTCATATAGGATGCATTTGGACTACATGCATAAGGATGTAGTGTAACAACGCCCATTTCCAGGAATGCACTAATATTTTGTTGGTAGTACCAGTTTGCAACAATTATTAGTTAACACTAAGTTGTCAACACTTCGGAAAAAATTAGATTTTGTCATTACACTACATCCTTATGCATTGCTTTCTGCCAGGACTTTTACGTGCTTTTCCCAAATAACGTAAGGGACCGTTATCTGAGTACAGAACCTATTTGTACTACTGTAGAAGTTTGGTACTATTCTGGCCATTATTAGTGGGGTAATTTACGGGATACATCGTTGGATCCGTTAGCGCCTGCACTAAGCCATTCGGCTGATATCCCTAAATAAGCTCTAACTTTAATAATGTTTGACCAAGGGAAAAAAGGCTTCTGGGGCAGTGTTTGGCTTGAGGTCATGGTGCAAAGGACCCTAGGTTGATTTTACTCCGAACCATCCCTTTAAATCATCAAAACGCACCCCAGATTGGCTGTTCAGCTTAGCGAACCAGTGTATAAGATAAAAAATGAAAGTGAATGAAAGCAAGTGAATGATGAAATGCTGTTTTTTTACGGTTTGTATATCTGCATTCTCTTCCTGTTTTCCTCTTTTAAATGACTCATGTAGACTACTTTCACCTGCTGGAATGGATATTTACTTCCTCTCATGCAGGTGTAGAACGCACATGCTAGTTGGCGGTTTACTGTAGTGTTTGTGGTGTGTTCAAGTGCAAGTTTTTGGCCCAGAATCAGGTAACATGAGGCAAAAGCACAGTTGGCTTTCACTGCCACAAGTTCTTTGATGTCGGTTTGGTGTGCCTGGGCGTTTACATAGATGAATAGCTAAAGAAATAGGTAAGGTGCAACATCTTGTAATAATTTGCAGACTTAAATAGTCAGCGATTTGGAAGTCGGACAATAAGACTTTGGACTTCTTTTATGCTAATTTCAAAAAAGCACTGCTTCGCCAACAAATATTTAGTCAAGCCAAGTCACATTTATTTATATAGCACAATCTTATATAGATTTGAAACATCACTGAACATGGAAGCAGTGGGAGGTTTGTTGTATTGATGGTTTTGCTGGTTTCTCCTCAGGTGTGGTGAGAGGTTGAAGAGGCGTGAAGGAATGACTGAATATAAACTGGTGGTGGTGGGTGCTGGAGGCGTGGGCAAGAGCGCTCTCACCATCCAACTCATCCAGAACCACTTTGTGGATGAATACGACCCTACTATAGAGGTAACGTGTGTGTGTGTCTGTGTGTGCGCACATTCAGTGATCTCAGCTAGTGATATACAGTATCATCTATATAAATAATATATATATGCTAAGGATGCTGATACACATAATCTAAAATCGTCAGGTTGTTTTGACTCATATTAGTACATTATCAATAATATATCTATTTGTTTTAACCCCGTCAGCTGAAGCTGTTAAGATAATTCAGTTAATTAATTAATGCTACACTATGTAACTCTTTTTATTAATGAGAGAACGAGAGAGTGCAAAAAGAATCCATCTTCCAAACCATGGGCCCTATCTTACACCCGGCGCAATGCAGCGGCAAGCGCGGCCCAAGTGTTTTTTGCTAGTTTTAAGCCTGATGCAGTTATCATTTTCACATCCTGCGCCACGTTGTTTATATAGCAAATGGATTTGCGCCCATCTGTGCGCCCATGGGCGTGCTGGTCTGAAAACAAGGTGTGTTCAGGCGCATTGCTATTTTGAGGCAACTGAAATAGACATTGACCAACAAAAACCTGGTCTAAAGTCAATGGCACATTTTTTTTTTTTGTTATTTACACAACGCGCTTACACTCTGCTTATTACACACACAAAGCGCAGCAGCACACAAACATGCCAAATAAAAAATAAAGGATTACAATGTAAAATATTAATATTGTGTACATAAAGATATGGTGTAATCCGGCTTGTCCCGTAGATGATCTGCTTGGCCGCTTTAACCATCTGCGGTTAAACGAAAGGATCCGGTTCCTCTCTGGAGAAGCGTTCAGTTTTTCCGTTTGCAAATTCCGTCATGTAAATAGCGAATCCGCCATGGCGTGAGCGCAACTGGCTTTTAAAGGGAATGGGAGATGAGACTCTGATTGGTATATTGCACGTTACGCCCAAAACACACCCATTACTCATTAAGAGAATAGGAACAACCCTTTTAGACCATGCGCCTGGCGCGCCGACCATTTTTCCCATTGTTAAACTAGCAAAAGTGAATTCAAACACGCCCTAAGTGAACTTACGCCGTGCGCTAGACCATGTGCTTAGATCCTTAAAATAGGGCCCCATGTCTTTACTTTACTCAGATACACTTTGAAAAACCGTAATTATTTCTATTTTAGAGTGATTGGGCTGGATTTCATGGGAAATTGCATACATAATCATTTTGTAACGGTGGTGGCCGCCCTAAAATGAATAAATTATTTTAAAGAAAAACTTCGGGCGCCAGACAGGATTAAAACCTGTCAAAAATATAAATTAACCCAGGATAGCAAAATATAAATGAATAACCACCTGTGCATTTCACATCACATCAATGTAGTGTTAAGATGAAAGTTAGTTGTTAAAACAAGCAAAATATTGACCATGCAAAACAGCAAACTTCCAGGGAATTACCAGTTGTTAAACCAAATGAACAAAAAAACCTGTCTGTAATAAAACCTGATTCAACATTTGCTTGGCTTGACACCAACATTTGTAAGTATTTTAAAGTGCCCTGTAGATGGCTCATCCCAAAGACATCCCAAAGCCAATTCATGTGTGAAAATGATTCTTCATGCTCCTCCCAACCATTCTTTCACAATCTGATCCTGATGAATCTTGACATTGTCATCCTGGAATATGGCCATGATGTGTCTTCCTACATGAATGTTCAAGAAATGAAAAGCTACACACTCCATCAGTTAGGGTTAGAAGTACTGTTTCTAAACATATAACAAGCTAGAAACTCAATAATCACTGCAAAAATGATCCAATCATAGACTCTTAAGCATTTGCCAATTTAAATCCAAACAGTGACTTTTTTTTTTTTTTTTTTTATTTGGCCGGGCAGTGTACTATTATAATATATACCGTACTAATTTCATTTTAATTTTAGTTAAAGTTTAGTCATTTTGTTATGTTCTTATTGTTTGTTTTGTCATTTTTTATATTTATTTTATATTTATAGCTTTAATATTATTATTTTTTTAAGTTTTCGTAATTTTATTATTTCCACCTAAACTTATTTATTTCTGTTAATTGCTGAGGCAACATTCTACTTTTTGTTTCTCTAATATTTACATCTTTATTTAATTTAGGTTTATTTCATATGCTAAAAATGATTTTTAATACTTTCAGTTAACAATAACAAATGAATCTCTTGCGTACTGTACGTTATGCTTTATTATTGTCCGTCTGTTCGCTATATATCGCATCAGCGTTGAGGGACCACTACAATCTGGCCCTTCCATTCACTCGCTCTCTCTTTTCCTCTGCACACCCAGTGTCAAATAAACCCCAGGAGTTTCCCCTCGGCCTGCGTTTGCTTAAAGCGTGAGGGATGTGTGTGTGTGTGTGTGTGTGTGTACGTGCTTCTACATGTCCCTCTTTCTCTCTCTCTCTGCTCTGTTTTCCCGCCACACCCGTCTCTGGACAAACAATGTCCTTTTTATGGCTGAAATTGCTAACACACATGAGCACAGACACGCAAGCTTTTGTGTCTGACTGGACACATCTCCACAGTCCGTTTGGTGTTTCAATCCTTATAGTTTCATCCCAAAATTCTTTATCGGGCACATTTTTAGAAAAGGAATTTAAAGACCTCAAATCAAGTTCATGGCTGTGAAATAACTAAATATTTTTGGCTCTTGAGTAAGAAAAGACTCTATGTTATCTGTCTTATTGAGGAACGCAAGCGTGAGTTGGGTGTTGATTTGTCTGGGTGTCTCTGTGCAGGACTCCTACAGGAAGCAGGTGGTGATTGACGGGGAGACGTGTCTTCTGGACATCTTGGACACTGCAGGTCAGGAGGAGTACAGCGCCATGAGGGACCAGTACATGAGGACAGGAGAGGGATTCCTTTGTGTCTTTGCCATCAATAACACCAAGTCCTTTGAGGACATTCATCAATACAGGTGTGTGTTTGTTTTGTTTATTTATTTGATAGGGACAAAGCACGTTAATGAACATTTAGTATAAAATACAAAATGTAAACAAGCCGGATTATAGCAACATTGCTAATTTACATCCGCAGTCCCTAGGCAGGTATACACAAGAACAAATCCTCAGCTATACACACAACACTACAAAGAGACAAATACCCCAAACACATTATTAAAATTTATAATTAAAATGTTTACACAACTGATTCGTCATAAGCCACTTTTTCAGATGATATTTAGAAGTGTGATAAGAAGGACATTGTCTTATTGACTGTGGTAAACTATTCCAGTATTTGCTCCCTATTACAGATAACACTTTCTGACCAAAAGATGTTCTTCTATACGGCACCTCGTAATCCCCTCTAATGATAGACCTGGTACCAATACCACAATCTGTCCTGTTTTATAAATTCATTTAACGGAGGTGGGGCAAGCCCATGCCAACCCTTATAAATAAAACAAGCATATTTTAATTTGTTAAAATTTTCAAAACTCAATAAATTGTGTGTTTTTTTAGAATGTTACATTAATGAAATGTGTGTGTGTGTGTGTTTTGTTTTGGCCTGACAGTTTGATCTTCAGATTTTTACCCTTGGGAATATGTCCTCAAAGTCATATTTCTTCAATCTTATTTTGAAACAAAAAAATACATATATCAGAAGAAATTTTGGGTGAAAACAATGATGAAATTGGATTAGGCTGGTGGTTTAAATTACCTTTAAGACTTCTGTGTCGTTGCTGTCAGGTGGAAACCTTGTATGTCCAAAAGCGCTACTTTTCAGGAAATGGAAAAAACACTATTTTTTAAAAAATAATTAAACACTGTGTTGTCAAAGTTGATATTGTGGCTTTATATATGGCACTCGCATGTGTCATTACATTATTAACATTTGAACAAAAGCAAGCTCAAATTGAGTTACAAGTTTTTGACCAGTGAGTGACTTAAGTTTATAAGTTTATAGGTTATAAGGTTTACTGTTGCTATATTTATCAAGGTCCCGCCCACACTCCCGCTCCTGCAGACTCATTCGCAAGCACAGCTGTCAATCATGAGGCTACACTCCGTTTTCATATCATGAAATAACTAACTAAAACCAAACTTACTGGAAAAACTAACACTTGAACATATGTATGCATGATAAGAACTACCTAAAATGACAAACTATTCTGTTTGAAGTGTAATCGGATTTTTTAGTTTGGCTCACGTCCCATTTGATTACATGGAGAGGGCGGGGTTTATAACTTTTATAACCACTTGTGTGCTGCGCACCGGCTATTTAAGACAGGATTGGCTATGACTCGACGGCAAATGCTGGACTGAGACAGTTTTCTCCTCAAATACATAAAAGATTAGCCTTTATATATATTGTGTATCTTATTATTCTTCCTATTTAAATGACTGTATTTTGTCCACACAAATTCTCTGAACAATAGTAAATGTGACTGCATCTTAACAAATAGTCTGTTTGTCTACATTGTACATTAAAAATATTTTGTTTATTTATTTATTTGACTCACATTATCCATTATATGACCCCTGAAGTGGGTGAATATCATGCAATCTGTCTGAAGTGCCCCTATTATGGTTTTTCGAATATTCCCTTTCATGCAGTGTGCAATATAGCTGTCTATGAATGTAAACAGTCTGCAAAATTGTCGAAAGTGCACGATAAATAACGTTTTTGTCTCCCAAAAGTAAATCGTCAGGAATTCCAGTCTCACTTCCGTGACCTGCATTCGTATCACAGTAACAAATTTGCATAATGTCCGTGCTATGATCTTCATTGGCTGCACACGAGCAACATCTACTTTGACCCGCCCTTAAACGCTGTAGCTGGTTCATGTTGTGTACATGTCAAGAAGACACTGGTTTCTGCTCTGCTAAAGCAAATTCTCTTTGTAAACACTTCCAAAGAATGATGATGGGAAGAGTCAGTAGCCGCATTTCCATTACCCTTCAAATTGCGCAAATTGAAATTGCGAATAAGAAATACGCCCAACAGAAAAACGTGAATTTCGCAAAAACTTCCATATATCAAAAAAAGTGTTTACGCTCGCATGAGGTGGTTTTTCAGGCAGTTCAAAAAAGGAATATTTGGCAAAACTGCAATGGAAACAGTTTTTGCACATTTACAGGTCACCTGACGTATGTTTGGACAGAAGACGAGACAAAGTTCTTTATTAAACTCATAAAAGACAAAAGATTCATGGGAATACTGGATTCTAAACCACTAAGAAATGGCACAATCAAGACCTCGAAGCAGATACCAAATGCATTGGCTTCGATATACGTAAACCTACCAACATCCGTTTTGGAAGGATTTATTGCGAGAGGAAAAAATTACGTTTCAGTCGCATAACATCGGTTAATGGAAACGTCGTCATTTCGCAATAGTTTTTTTATCGACATTTAGAAAATATCGCAAAAGTTTTGCAATATTGGGATAGGATTTTATTTGGACCAACTTGCTCCTCAAATTTACAACCTGTAAGTTTGATTAATTATTGATGTATATATTTTTTACGTATACGGGTGTTCAAAATGTTATTATATTTAATTACATATTGAATTTATGTAATTGTATAATTTATCTGTTACTTTTAAATATGTCTATAATTTAAAATATAATTTATTATTGTATTATCTTTTGTGGGGGTGAAATGTGACCTGGCGTGTACAAAAAGCCAATGTGTTAAACTACAATAGCACAAAGTAGCATATTGCTCCCTTACGTGAGACCATCAACCCTGTGACCTCCGTAATCACGTTGGCATTGCTTCTGATTCACACTAGTATTGTTATTAGTACTCACCTCTTATTGTTATTTATCAGCTTGTTTGACGTCACAACAGAAACGCAACATGGATTACACAGTTGGATGCTCAAATTGGATCTTTGACTGAGGATTCGTTGTGTAATATTCAGTAGTTGTGCTTAAAAAGGACAGCAGAAAGTGAGATGGAGTATTATAGTGCAGTGCCAGTGAAATCGATCCCAACTCAATTAGACTAAAGGAGAGAGAGAGAGAGAGAGAGAGAGAGAGAGAGAGAGAGAGAGAGCTTTCAAGGACATGAAAGGAGAAGGGAAAAGGAGGATAACTGTATTATATCAATCAGATTGTTGTTTGTGAATAATGGGGTCTAGATAATGGGTTTTTAATGTAAGAAGTACAGTACAACATGGGTAATAGTAATGCACTGTTTAATATCAGCCTCAGATGGCAGTTGTGTACATACAATATTCAGTTTGCATTATACTTTATTCACATTTGGCTTGAAATCTTGTAGGTTATTCTATACAGGTTAGTCTTAATATATCTGTATGGTATATTATATTGCTGTCTGTTGCCTAGATTTACATTTCACATTACATTAATGCAGTTATCAGATAATTTGTGACTTAAAAATGTTTGACCAGTTTATGAATTTCTTGGCATTCGAACCTATGAGTTTGGCGTTGCTAGTGCCAAACTCTACAGAAAGACAGCAAACTAACCATCATCAGAGGCAAACCAACACTGAGTGGGGTCCCCAAGCAAAATTAATCAATGAGGCCCTTTTTTATATGTATTTTAAATATGTTTTATATATAATATATATACGATTTTTTTTTGTTAATATATCTTTGTTACCTAGAGATATTATTATACAAAATTCAAAAAGTAGTCCAAACACAGAACATCTAACAGAACATAAGTTGTTTCATTTTTACAACATTATATGATTATTTTTTTTATTAACGAAATGTCAATCTTTATCTTTATAACAGAAGATACAATACAATATAATACAACAATCTTCAAGATACAGTAAATCTTCAAATGTGTAACAGATTTTCACCTTAAAAACAGTCATTTGCGTGGTGGAACAAGCAATGCTAAATAGAAATATATAGTTAGCATCTTAATTTAATCTTTGTTTTATTATTTTATTAGTTTTAACTAATTATTAACTCAACAAATTTAACGTAAATAGCTGGATACTTATTATTAATTAAATAATGTCAACTATAGTAAATGTATTGATTAGAGTTGCCATAGACTAAAGATTTTTCTGGTCGAGTAATCGCATGTTTATATTAATTTCTGCTTAAATACTTGGTGCATGGAGGAATATAGCCTATTCTGCACTCAAGCGCATGCATAAATCTTGCCGCAAAAGCAGGCTAATGATAATAAATATGTCTTAAAAATAACGAGGCATTTTAATTGTTTATTAATAAACTAGTGTTTTCTAAATCAGTGTCGGCTGCAAACATATCTCCATACATCTTTCATACAGATTACATAATCAGATGATATTTGCTTTCGATTTGAATGTTTTCGTTTAAAAGTGGACATATCAAGCTTTATATAGATATATTTCTCATGTATGTGAGGCTAGTATAGAAACTATGTTTCTGTTTATTTTTGAGACGCGCTCCAGTTCACGGAGACCATGAAAGTAGTCAATTGTACCCTGATTGTTTTATTTTATTTTACGAAAGCACAAAATTTTCTTGTTATTGTGAGTTTACACAAATAAAAGTAGTTGCGACTGATGCATTATTCTTTTTTTTTTGTATGGCCAGAAATGATGGAGTATTTTAAGTTGTTTCCACTGTTTATAGGAAAATGCAAGTAATCGCGCCGGTGCCTCCATGTCATGCAGTGCGCGCGCCACACTCCACACAAACACTTGGATATGCACCTAATAATCACAAACATTTATCTAGGTTAAAGTTAGAGCGAGCGGCCATGCCAGACTGATAAGTCATTTTCATGTTTAACAAATCAAATCGTGCATTTTCTACCTACCGCGAGTAAGTGCTGCGCCAGTTTCAAAAAGGTGGCTGAGGCGAGACGGTAAAAGCATAACCAGCGTAACGAGAGATGGGTCCCACTAAGGGGGATGTTGCTGCGTTTTTATATTAACATTCCTGATTGTTTGAATGATCAGCCCTCGGGGGCCCCCTTAAAATGCGGGGCCCCAGGCAATTGCCTGGCTTGGGGCGTCTCTGACCATCATAAAACTACATAATGCATGGAAGACTCGACTCAGAGTTGATTTGAATCGAGTTTGATGTTAGCATGTTTCTACACTAACAACTGTCAGTAGTATTTTAGTAATCATTATAAATTAGGTATCATGCGAATTGCGAAAGCTTAAAAAAACTTTTTGAAATCGGACATTGCGGTACCATGGAAACGATACTTTAAAACCTATTAGCGAGCTCCTCCCCCTTGCTGACAGTGTCATATTACATAATTTATTTTATAATCAAAATGTTTCTAATTTAGACAAAACACATATCAGGCCCTATTTAACCATCTAAGCTCATGGTCTAAAGCGCATGGTGCGAGTGCACTTAGGGCATGTCCGAATCCACTTTTGCTAGTTTAACGACGGGAAAAATGGTCAGGTCAAGTCACCTTCATTTATTTAGCACTTTTAACAATATAGATTGTTTCAAAGCAGCTTTAATAGTGATAATAGGAAATTAAAGTAACAGCCTAAGTATATATTAAGTATACTTGCAGCCAGACTAATTATCAGTATACTTCAAGTGTGTTAATGATTAGTTAACTTGAAGTGTGCTATTTTGAAACAACTAATTTTGTACTAAGTATAGTTTAGTTGTAATTAAATTGTAGTAAAGCATAACTTTAAGTGTATTCAGTGTACTAAATTGGACCAACTTCAAGTATACTTAGTATACTTTAAGTATATGCCTGTGTAGGGACTAATTATATGCTTGATTAGTGATATTAAAGTGTACTTTATTAGTGTTACAAGTACATTACAAATTCATTACGAGTGTCTTTCGAAACATACAAGCAATAAGTGTATTTCTTATATATTTTATTTGTATTTTTTTTGTTTTGTTGGCATTTTCAGCTTTTATTAGGATAGGACAGTAGCCAGACAGGAAGTGAGGTGAGAGAGAGAGAGAGGACCAGGAAAGGTCCACAAGCCAGGGCTCAAACTCAGGTCTCCCGAAGCACATGTCGGCGCACTTGCCCCCGAGACTATCGTGGTGTGATTTGTTTAAGTAAAAAGTATAGGCTCATTAATACCTTTGGCTTATTCCAAATACTACAAATTGCATACTTTGTTTTCAATAACAAATGTACATTATTAGACAAATAAAACTTAGCTATACTTTGTACAAAATACTATTGTATACTATAATGTATTTTGACATTATACACTTTCAATGCATTGTTACAATGATCATTTCCAGCACACAAATATACCTTCAATTTGTAAAAAAAAAAATTAAAAAATAAACTGAATTTTCAATTCAAGTATATTTGTAGAAAATATACTAAAGTACAATTATTTTAAAGTGTTTTAAAAGCTGTATTGTGAAAATAGGTAAAAGCATGATGCTAATATACTTTTAAAGGTCCCGTTGCATGCGATTCCATGTTTCAAAGTTTAGTTAGTGTGTAATGTTGTTGTTAGAGTATAAATAATATCTGTAAAATTATAACGCTCAAAGTTCAATGCCAAGCGAGATATTTTATTTAACAGAAGTTGACTACAAAAAACGCCTGGATTGGACTACACCCCTCTACATCCTGCTTTAGTGACATCACCAGAACCGTGTTTAGACTAAACTCCGCCCACAGGAATACAGGCGTATTGATGGCGAAATGTCAACAGACGGTTGATGTTTATCTATAATCGGATACCGCAAAAGTTTAATTCGAAGTTGTTAGTTTGCTCTGTCCATTTCACCACGGACTGTTTTTCTAACCTGGGATAATATCAAGCAGACTTCTCTCAGCGTTTCATACTGACGAAGGGGGCAATTTCAACTATATTCCAGCAAGCGGTAAGTACAAGTAGTGATTTAATATGGAAGTAGCGATCAACTTCACATCGTTTCTCTTAGTAGGATGAAAATAATCTTACTTAAACTGTGATTAATATACAGAAAGCGATCACAGAACAATCCCTTTCCAATCGGCCAAGCTGTTAATCACACAGCGCGAGTTTATATGGACACTTGCCAAAACTCGTTATGAAATCAATGACGCTGTTACACTGCACAACGAAGCTCTTACTGTATTTATATGCCTCATGTTTGCATTGGTGAAATCATTAGTGAGAGTGCAGAAACTGCGTTGCAATGATAAGATCTTTCACGCGATCAACAGGCTGTCATCTGCTCAATGCTCATCATCACTGCAATTTTCTATGTGATTGAAATAGATCTAAATACTTAAAAAACTTCTCACGATTCGTTAATCCCGATAGCTGTAATAGTAAAAACGTATAATAGCTGTAATAGTAAAAGTTTTCCAGATAGTTCCACATGTAATGCCAGATATTTCATATGCAAGCATGTCAGCGAATCACAGCAGAGGGCGTTTACACTGAAGTCTCACAGCAGACACGCCCCTTCAAACAGAGTGTTCAAACCAGGGAATGAAATCAGGCTAGGAAATATGCCTTTTACTTCTAAATTATAACAATTTTTGATCTAAAAAACATACTAACATTATAAGGGCACCCCTGGAAACATGATAAAATAATTAAAATAATCCATGGAATGGGACCTTTAATATATTTAAAGATTGTACAATTTTTGTTAGTATATTTGCAATGTACTATTGAAAAAGGGAATATATTTCAAATACAATAAAGTATACTTTTTTTTCACTAGGGTGAGATTGTTTAGGCTTTACAGCAGCTCTAGAATAAAGTTATTGTCCAGCTAAAGTTAGTTTTGATTGATTCACTTCCGTTGCAAAGATCATTAGTTATTAACTTAGGGGCCGCTAACACGACACCGTTCTAACAGAAAACCCTTAACGCGCTCCGGCCACTCATTCGCACAACAACGGAGCCTGGTGTCTTGAGAACGCAAACCTTGAAATAGGTTCCAAGGTGCAAGGGTTAATTTTTTTTAAAAAACGTTATCATCTCCGTATAAACTTAAAAAATGTTAACCTGTGAAAACGCTGACGGTGTGCACATGTGTATTACGTGTTTAGTCTATAGGTGCGTTTGAATATATATGTGCGCAGGCTTGTAGTCTTACAAATTGACATCACCAAATTACTTGTCTGGCCTTAAAAATTCATAATACAGAATTTTTTGTCGCTTCCGCGTATCCATGTGAACCGGTCTTCACAGGGGAGAGTCTAGTTGACACTTCAGGACTGCGTTGTGGTCATGTCCAGGCGCAGGTCCTTCATCAGATCTGGAAACGGCGGACTGCGGTAAACCTCGGAATAAACAGAGAGACTATTAATGTATGATGTCCATTCTTCTTATGATGTAACAAGTACATCAGGATTTATGGGGAGTGTTCCTGGTTCCAGCTGACCTAATCTATGCAGCCTAACATATAATTATAGAAGTCTATAATGTGTTATGTGTATGCTCGACCAAAGAGATGTGTTTTTAGTCTAGATGTGAACGGACAGACTGTGTCTGCTTCCCGGACAATGTTAGGAAGACTTAGGTGCCAGAGTTTAGGTGCTAAATAGGAAAAGGATCAACCGCCAGCAGTCGATTTTGATGTTCTAGGTCAGGGATGGGCAACTTCGATCCTGGAGTGCCACTGTCCTACAGAGTTTAGCTTCAACCCTAATCAAACACACCTGAACAAGCTAATCAAGGTCCTCAGGATTACTAGAAAATTGCAGGCAGGTGATTTTTTCAGAATTGGAGCTAAACTCTGTAGGACAGTGGCCCTCCAGGACCGAAGTTGCCCATCCCTGTTCTAGGTATTATCAACTGGCCGGAATTTTGAGATCGCAATAGACATGAAGGACTATAATGCCTGTAGCTCAAACAATAGAGTGTTGGTGCTTGCAATGCAAAGGTCATGGGTTCGATTCCCAGGGAAAGCAAGAACTGATGAGAACTTCCTGGTTCTGGTAAGAACTGTAGCTACTGCGAATTACAACAATTGTAGTTTGTTTATTAAGCGTGCAGGGCAACCACCCATAAGAGCATTACAATAATCTAGCCTTTATGTCATGAACGCATGAACTAATTGTTCCGCATTTGTCAATGAGAGCATATGACGTAATTTAGATATATTTTTAAGATGGAAGAATGCGGTTTTACAGATACTAGACACGTGACTTTCAAATGAAAGATTGGTATGAAAGAGCACACCCAGGTTCCTAACCGATGACGAAGACTTGACAAAGCAGCCATCAAGTGTTAGACAGTATTCTAGGTTATTACGTGAGAATTTTTTTTGTCCAATCATTAGAATCTCTGTTTTTTTCAGAATTAAGTAGTAGGAAGTTGCTAGTCAAACTAGTCATTCATATGCATTCTGTTAATTTTGTGAATTGGTAAGTTTCGTCAGGGCGTGAAGAAATATACAGCTTAGTATCATCAGCATGACACTGAAAACTAATGCCATGCTTCCTAATGATATCTCCCAAGGGTAGCATGTACAGAGTGAACAGCAACGGTCCTAGTACTGAGCCTTGTGGTAGGCCATACTGAACTTGTGATCGATATGACATCTCTTCATTTACTGCTACAAACAGATAACGGTCAGATGAGTATGATTTAAACCATGCTAATGCAATTCCACTAATGCCAACATAATTTGTCTATTCTATTCAATTGTTCGAGTCTATTCAAAAGAATGTTGTGATCGATGGTATCAAATGCAGCACTAAGATCAAGTAACACTAACAGAGAGATAAAACCACTATCGGATGATTTTACACTTTCATTTTTTTTTGCTTCAAAAAGTGCTTCAGTGCTTTTCACTTCACCAATAATCTGCAGAGTGTATTTCAAAGCATTCATGAATTGCAACCATTTAAATTTGGATGGTGCATTTTCACGTTATGCCCAAAAAGAGGGGTGACAGTTAAAGGGTTAAAGGTAAGTCGATTTAGTCGTCAGACATCTTGGGAATGCACTAGGTGTCTTAGCTAATTGTTGAAATTAAGTCGAGTTCCTCCACATTTTGTTCACGATCAAATGTCCGCTCACAGTCTGCAGGTTGTACTTGACTGTGACATTTTGTCTTCGTGCACAGGGAACAAATCAAACGGGTGAAGGACTCCGATGACGTGCCCATGGTGCTGGTGGGGAACAAGTGCGACCTCCCGACTCGGACAGTGGACACACGGCAAGCGCAGGAGCTCGCCCGCAGCTACGGGATCCCTTTCATCGAGACCTCGGCCAAAACCAGACAGGTGAGTCGGATGGAGGGATGAAAGGATTTTCTCAGTCATTTCTAAAGGATTGAAAGAAAATCATATTCATTGATTTTTGCAGCAAAAACTAGTCAGACTGTGTCCAATGTCAAATTTCTATTGTTTTCTAGTTTATTCCAAGTCTTCTGAAGTTATGCGACAGCTTTGTGTAATGAAGACACTGAAACTGAAGTTCTTATTCAGTGAAAATCTTTACCTCTAACAAATGTCATGTGCCAATGTGGTGCACACAGATTATGTTTGATTGTGATTATGCAGAAGTGAGATTGAGATTTGAGTGCTACTGCAGCGGGGGAATTTTCATTTGTGTGAATGTTTGTAAATGTGAATGTCATTCACATCAAAATTAACTACATTAACTAGGCCTGAGACAACATTTGTTAAAAAAAGTTGTCTTGTTTAATTAAGGTATAATTATTGAATAATTAATAAATAAAAGTATTATATTCAGTAATAATATCATGTAATAGTAATTATATTATATAATCAGTGATGGGTGTAATTAATTACTTAGTAATATCATTACTTTTCCCTTAAAAAAGTAAAGGGATTACTCTTCATTTTTCTGTAATTTAATTACAGTTACTTCTGATGTAATTGCATTAAATACAATAGTGCATTTAACATCAAATTGATAAAATGTTTGTTTTTAATGCAACATTCTCCATTTACACTTTCAGTTCGAGAATAATTTATGCAATTGTATATTGTTTGTGTGAAAGAATCAAAAGGTCAGTTTCGTGTCTGTCCTTGTATTGTTCAACTGGTTGAGGTTGATGTGGGATTTAGAACGTAATTAGTAATAAGTAATCTGATACTTTTTAGAGGGAGTAAATAGTATAGTAATGTAATTATACTGTTGAAGATGTAATTAGTAGTTAGTTATTAATTACTTTTATAGAGTAACTTACCCAACACTGTATATAATTACTAAAATCAGGGATGTGATTTTACGCACACACACACACACACACACACACACACGCACACACACTCACACACACACACGCGCGCGCGCGCGCACACACACACTCACACCTTCCTTTTTGGTCCTTAGATGATCACGTCTGTAGAATAAAATGAATAAATATTTAAAAATAAGAATAAAAAGATAGTAATTAAAATTTTAGTAATTTTCTTGTGTGTTTTCATATAGAGTTATATAAATTTGTATTATTTTTTGGTATTTTAGTACATCATGTTAAACTAAATGGAAATGAGAAATTTTGCTTTGGCAACTAACTGAAATAAAACAAGTTTAAGGTTTTTGATGTATTTTATTTTATTTCAGTTAACGTTTATTTTATTTTTAATTAAAAACATTTATATAATTTTAGTTTTATATAATAACCCTGCCTCAAAATAGAAAACACCCCACTGCTGATTGCATCTTTTTGAAGTTTTTCCAATTTATAGCTTTAAAATAGGACAGAATTTTAATAGGACAGAATTTTCGATGGATCTATATTTTGGTTTCTGTGTCTAGAATTTGTCTCAAGGGTTTTATGGTTCTGGGAGATTCTTTGGATTTGCAGTATTTAATACTGTAATTCTCCTCATGGCCACCTACACACACACACACACACACACACACACACACACACACACACACACACACACACACACACACACACAGGATGTGTTGTATAACACTGCAGGGAATGACTCACAGCTGCTTTGTGTTAAACCAATCTGACGAGAACTGCAAGGTAAAGACCAGGACCACACTTTTATCATCTTTTACTCTAGGGGTCACGGTTTCATTACTAGTTGTGTGTTTCCATGTAGTTATTAAGATCTAGTCATTATTTTCGTTGTCACACACATTTGTTACTAATTTTTGAGATGTGTGTAAGTTTCTGACCAATCACTGCTCTTGAAATCTCTTGTTAGCCTCAGCATTGAGGGTTGTCTTTTCTCATTGTAAGTGTACATCTCTGCAGGGTGTGGAGGACGCGTTTTACACGCTCGTACGAGAGATCCGTCAACACAAAATGAGGAAGCTGAACCCCCCGGATGAGAGTGGACAGGACTGCATGAGCTGCCGCTGCGTCGTGTCGTGATTAAGGTGCTTAAACGCACATAATGACATGCCTAATGTTAAGACACAGAAGCAACTGCATAACACATTGGTTTCGGTCTTCAATTTACTCACTACTCTCTGATCACGCAAAATAAGCTGCAAATAATCACAGAATTGCTGAGAAAGGTCATTGATCAAGAGTTGGCAACCTTAGACATGCATGCCAGCACTAGCGAGAGAGAGAAATAATACATTTACATATTTATTAGTCGTGTTTGCTTAGGCAAGCATCACTATCACTATATGTGACTTTCTCATTCATGCTCACTGAGTTTTGTATGAAAAATATTTTTTTCAATAAAGTTTTATAAATATCTGTTAAGCAAATGGGATTTTCCCCACCGTTCCAACGTAATTTTTTTAATGTTTTATAGTCAATTATGCTGAGTTAAAACAACAGAGTTTTCTCATTTTTGATTTACCTGTGATTTACCTGTGATCAACATGAATTTTCAGCATCATGACTCCAGTCTTCAGTGTCACATGATAACACCACTGACTTGCTGCTCAAGAAACATTAACTGTTAATATCAAAGTTGAAAAATGTTTTTAATATAATAATTATATTTTTTATTTTTTATTTGTGATAAATAAAAAATCTGATTACTGTTTGATTTCCATGACAGTTCCATGACCAACAAAAATCCAGTTCTTATATATTTGCCTTTTAATTTATTAATTTAAAAGAAAATGAAAAATGTTGTATTATGGATTTAAAAAAAGAATAATAAATAATTTAGTAAAAATGTATTGCAGTACTAGAAAAAAACTAAAAAGGATGTTGTTAAAATGTTTTTTGCATTTGAAATTTTTATTTTATTTGACAGTGAAATTTCATGAGACCCAAATGTCAGACAAAATTTGAATGGTCCAAAAATGAATCAGTTTCCTAATATAAAACATTTTATTTTACACTGTCCTTGTTACATATGTAACAAATACTTACCGTAGTAATAACAGTAAATCATGCATAATTACATGCTACCAACACTCAATCCACCCTAACCCCATAGTAAGTACATGTTGTTAATTAATATAACTCAGTACTTCAATATATAATTACGCAGTAACAATGACACCTTAAAAATTAAGTGTAACCAAAAACATAATTTTTCTTTTGATTTTGGGGTGAAATATGTTTTTAATTTGATTCACCCATATCTACACTTCCTGTTTTCTGGTCCCCAGCTGACTGGCGTGTGTTGGGAGAAGTTTACCCATGGTCCCGTGCGGCAGACTGGACCCAAGAGGAAAGACGTGCCGTCTCATCTGAACCTGACTGTTAAGGAAAAGCGAGCAAGGCCTCCTGCATAACGAACATTTGAAACCGGAAGGAGTCTTGCGTTGACCACCCGGGTGACCTCTCTGGCTGTCCACGTCTGCCTGATAAACACCACTAATGACTTACTCGTTTATGTTCTTTATTTGTAACCCCAGTGTACTCGTGCTGGGCGACTCTGTGGATTTCTGCTAAATTATTGTTCTTGAAGTCTCAACACTGGTCTTAAAAGGACTTTCTCATGATCTCATGACCTCAACGTCACACAAAAACCTTCCTCAGCTCCGATGGAAAAGACTGGACACTAGTGACCTCATCCCGTGACCCCGCCCCCTCAGTTGCACCTCACAGAAAGCATATATCGGTTGGAGAGAATGGATGTCGGAAACTATGTACAAAATAATCTGGATGGAGTCGTTTTTTTTCTTAACGTGCAGGTTGTTTTAACATAACGTTTGTGAATAGGGCTTTGTGGAAATCGAAACGGAAGCATTAGTTATGTGTGCTGGTGTATGTGTATGTTACGAACGAACGTTACCATTAGAATATTAAAAAGGCTGACTGAATTTTCAAAAATAAAAACTGTTGAGTTGTTTGAAGAAGCTTTTGTTTGTTTTGGAATTCTGTCTGAGGTTATTGTTGCAAAATGTTTTAAAATGTCATAAGATTTACAATCAATGTAGTGGTAAAAAAAGAAGATAACTATGGAAGCTTGTTTCCGCCGACTTTTTATCTCACAATTCTGACTTTTTTTCTCAGAATTGCGTGATATAAAGCTGAAATTGTGTGTTATAATGTCAGAATTGTGTTATGAAGTGAGAATTGCATGTTATAAAGTCAGAATTGCGTGATATAAAGTCGAAATTGTGTTATAAAGTCAGAATTGCATGATATAAAGTTGAAATTGTGTTATAAAGTCAGAATTGTGAGATATAAACTCATAATTGCTGGAAATAAACTTGCAATTTTGACTTTTTTTCTTAGAATTGCATGTTTATATCTCGCAATTCTGACTTTATAACATGCAGTTGGGAGATTAAAGAAAGTCAGATTTGGAAGATATAAAGTCGTAATTGTGTTATTAAGTCAGAATTGCGTGTTTTAAAGTCGCAATTGTGTTATAAAGTCAGAATTGCGTGATATAAAGTCGCAATTGTGTGTTATAAAGTCGAAATTGTGTTATAAGGTCAGAATTGCGTGATATAAAGTTAAAATTGTTTGTTATAAAGTCAGAATTGCGTGTTATTAAGTCAAAATTGTGTTATAAAGTCGAACTTGTGTTATAAAGTCAGAATTGCGTGTTTTAAAGTCTAAATTGTGTGTTATAAAGTCAGAATTGTGAGATATAAACTTGCAATTCTGACTTTTTTTCTTGGAATTGCATGTTTATATCTCGCAATTCTGACTTTATAACATGCAGTTGGTAGATTAAAGAAAGTCAGATTTGCGAGATATAAAGTCATAATTGTGTGACTTTATATCGCAATTGTGAGATAAAATGTTGCAATTATCTTTTAAAATGTTTTATTCTGTGGCGGAAACAAGCTTCCATAGAAAACAGCACCCCTGTGTGACCGTTACATACAGTATAGTGTGTGTGTGTGTGTATATACTCACTGGCCACTTTATTAGGTAAACCTTGCTACCAGTTTGGACCCTCTTTTGCCTTTAGAACTGCTTTAATTCTTCATGGCACAGATTCAACAAGCTGCTGGAAACATTCCTCAGAGATTTTGACATGAGAGCATCATGCAGTCGCTGCAGATTTGTCGGCTGCACATCCATGATGTGAATCTCCCGTTCCTCCGCATCCCAAATGTGCTCTATTGAGATCGGGTGACTGTGGAGGCCATTTGAGTAGTGAACTCATTGTCATGTTCAAGAAACCATGATTTGAGCTTTGTGATATTTGGCGTGTTATCCTCCTGGAAGTAGCCATCAGAAGATCATAAAGGGATGGACCTGGTCAGCAACAATACTCAGATATCCCCGACACCATTACACCACCAGTAGCCTGAACCGCTGAGACAAGGCTGGATGGATCCATGCGTTCACGTTTTTTACGCAAAGTTTTGACCGACCATCTGAATGTTAAAATCCAGACTCGTCAGAACAAGAACTTTTTTCCAATCTTCTATTGTCCAATTTTGGTGAGCCCGTATGAATTGTAGCCTCAGTTTTCTGTTGTAAGCTGACAGGAGTGTCACCGGTGTGTCTTCTGCTTCAAGGTTCGACTTGTTCAGAGATGCTCTTCTGCAGACCTCGGTTGTAACGAGTGGTTATTTGAGTTACTGTTGTCTTTCTATCAGCTGAACCAGTCTGGCCATTCTCCTCTGACCTCTGGCATCAATAAGGCATGTTCTCGTGGTTGCCACACTGGTGAGCCAAAGCATTATGACTTGTCACAGGTTAAGTGAATATCGTTGATCATCCTTTAACGAGCCACATATTAAGGTCTTTGGGAAGATTAGATGGTTAGCAAATGATCATTTCATGTTGGATGCAGGAATAAAGATCTGAGCGACTTTAACAAGGGCCAAATTATGGCAAGGCACCTGGCTCAGAGTATCTCTGAAAAGGCAAGGCTTGTGTCGCCACAGAGCGATCAGAGTGACCCGTCCACCGTCGAAAGCCCCTACAACGGACACGCAAGTGTCGAAACTGGACCTTGGAGCCGTGGAAGAAGGTCATCTGGCCCAATGAGTCCCGTTTTCTTTACGTCACATGGGCAGATGTGTACATGTGTGCCGTTTACCTGGGGAAGTGATGCACCAGGATTCACTGTGGGAAAACGTCAAGCCGATGGAGGGAGTGTGAGGCTCTGGACAATGTTCTGCTGGGAATCCCTGAGTCTGATCGTTCATGTGGATGACAATTTGACACGTTCCTAAACATTGTTGAGACCAGGTCCACCCCTTCATGACAATAGTGTTTCCCTGGTGGAAGTGCCTCTTTCAGCAGGATAAAGCCCCCTGACACACTGCACACATTGTTCAGGAACGGTTTGAGGAACATGATGAGGAGTTCAAGGTGTTGCCCTGGCCTCCAAATTCCCCAGATCTCAATCCGATGAGCATCTGTGAGATGTGCTGGACCAACAAGTTCAATCCACGGAGGCTAAACCTCGCAACCTACAGGACTTGAAGGATCTGCTGCTAAAGTCTTGGTGCCAGAAACCACAGGACACCTTCAGGAGTCTCGTAGAGTCCATGCCTCGGGGGGAAGGTGCTGTTTTGGCAGCACTCAGAGGACTAACAGCATATTAGGAAGGTGGTCATAATGTTTTGGCTGTATACGTATATACACACAGTAAAAAAGTGTAATATTATGAAATATTATTACTATTTATAGCCATTTTACATTTTTATACAGTAGGCTATATATTTTAAGTTGTTATTTATTCCTGTGACATTTATGACATAGCTGTATATCATTATTATATATATAATATTATATGCTTAATATTTTTTGTGGAAAATGTAATACAATAGAAAGCTCAAAAGAACAACAATTATTATTTAAAAAAAAAAATATATATATATATTGTAACATTATAAATGTTACTTTAGACCAATTTAATGCAACCTTGCCTAATACAAGTATTAATTTATTTTTTAAGAATTAATTTAAAAAAGAGAATACTTTTCATTTTAATTTGTAGTAATATTTCCCAATGTTACTGTTTTACTGTATTTTTGATTAAATAAATGCAGCCTTGGTGAACATAAGAGACTTTTTTCAATTAAAACCTTAATTCATCTAAACTTTTAACTTGTACTGTGTATATGTTATATGTATGCATGTGTCTGTGTATATATATACAGTGCTATGCATAAGTTTAGACACCCATGCTAAAGTTGATTAAAAAGAGGAATAAATAATCATCTTTTGGAAATTGAACTTAATGCCTTAATTAAAAAAAATTAGGAAAAATCCAACCTTTAAGGACACCAATTTTCTTTGTGAATGAATAATGTATCGTAAATAAATAAATGTTCTTCCTTAAAATACAGGGTGCATAAGTTTGGACACCCCTATGTTAAATTCCCATAGAGGCAGGCATATTTTTATTTTTAAAGGCCAGTTACTTCATGGATCCAGGATAATATGTATCCTGATAAAGTTCCCTCGGCCTTTGGAATTAAAATGGCCCCACATCATCACATAGCCTTCACCATACCTAGAGATTGGCATGGAGTACTTTCCATAAGATCATCTCTCAATGCAAATCAAACCAGCTATTAGGCTAACTGAAATAAAACCATGCCATTCTCTAGGTATGGTGAAGGCTATGTGATGATGTGGGGCTATTTTAATTCAAAAGGCCAAGGGAACTTTATCAGGATGCATAGTATCCTGGATCCATGAAGTAACTGGCCTTTAAAAATAAAAATCTGCCTGCCTCTATGGGAATTTAACATAGGGGTGTCCAAACTTATGCACCCTGTATTTTAAGGAAGAACATTTATTTATTTACGATACATTATTCATTCACAAAGAAAATTGGTGTCCTTAAAGGTTGGATTTTTCCTAATTTTTTTAATTAAGGCATTAAGTTCAATTTCCAAAAGATGATTTTTTATTCCTCTTTTTAGTCAACTTTAGCATGGGTGTCTAAACTTATGCATAGCACTGTATATATATATATATATATATATATATATATATATATATTTATATTTCTATATATATATATATATATATATATATATATATATATATATATATGTATATATATATATATTTATATATATATATATACACTCACCTAAAGTATTATTAGGAACACCATACTAATACTGTGTTTGACCCCCTTTTGCCTTCAGAACTGCCTTAATTCTACGTGGCATTGATTCAACAAAGTGCTGAAAGCATTCTTTAGAAATGTTGGCCCATATTGATAGGATAGCATCTTGCAGTTGATGGAGATTTGTGGGATGCACATCCAGGGCACGAAGCTCCCGTTCCACCACATCCCAAAGATGCTCTATTGGGTTGAGATCTGGTGACTGTGGGGGCCATTTTAGTACAGTGAACTCATTGTCATGTTCAAGAAACCAATTTGAAATGATTCGAGCTTTGTGACATGGTGCATTATCCTGCTGGAAGTAGCCATCAGAGGATGGGTACATGGTGGTCATAAAGGGATGGACATGGTCAGAAACAATGCTCAGGTAGGCCGTGGCATTTAAACGATGCCCAATTGGCACTAAGGGGCCTAAAGTGTGCCAAGAAAACATTACCATTACACCACCACCACCAGCCTGCACAGTGGTAACAAGGCATGATGGATCCATGTTCTCATTCTGTTTACGCCAAATTCTGACTCTACCATCTGAATGTCTCAACAGAAATCGAGACTCATCAGACCAGGCAACATTTTTCCAGTCTTCAACTGTCCAATTTTGGTGAGCTCGTGCAAATTGTAGCCACAAATGCTTTGCTGCATACCTCGGTTGTAACGAGTGGTTATTTCAGTCAAAGTTGCTCTTCTATCAGCTTGAATCAGTCGGCCCATTCTCCTCTGACCTCTAGCATCAACAAGGCATTTTCGCCCACAGGACTGCCGCATACTGGATGTTTTTCCCTTTTCACACCATTCTTTGTAAACCCTAGAAATGGTTGTGCGTGAAAATCCCAGTAACTGAGCAGATTGTGAAATACTCAGACCGGCCCGTCTGGCACCAACAACCATGCCACGCTCAAAATTGCTTAAATCACCTTTCTTTCCCATTCTGACATTCAGTTTGGAGTTCAGGAGATTGTCTTGACCAGGACCACACCCCTAAATGCATTGAAGCAACTGCCATGTGATTGGTGTGTTTAAATGTTTAAACACCTTAATTATATAAATATATATATATATATATATATATATATATATATATATATATATATATATATATATATATATATATATATATATAATATGTTTAAACACCTTAATTATAACACTCATGTAACAATAACCAAAAATGGAAAAATATAAAAGTTAGTCATAACATAGCATAGCAAATAACATAACATATAACATATAACATATAACATAAAACATAAAACATAAAACATAAAATATAACATAAAATATAACATATCATAACATAACAATGTATAATATAATATGTTGCATCATCAAAGGTTTCCATATTATTGGGTCAGAAAAATGCTTGGTTTAACCAACCCGATCTCACAGTAATTCGTAATTGCTTTGAGTGAATCATATGAATTAGTAAAATTTTCAAAAGAGTCACCAGGAAGGACCACCCCTACCCTACACTTACCTGAGGTCTGAACTAATCGTAAGAAAACGTACGAGTGAGGTCGTGTGAATTATCCTCCTCATAAAATACTTATGCATTACTGTGAGATTGTGTTGGTTTAACGCATGACTATTAATAATTGTACATAGAACTATATATAGAACATTTTCAAGACAACATGCTTGGTTTAGTTAGTGTGGCTGTACACCAATCATTGACATGAATGAATGTTTCCTTCCTTGTGATGTCTTCTGAAGAAGCACCTAAAAAGCTTTTGTTGTCACACATACACATGAATGTTTATGTGCAGTTTATTTGTTCTGAATGACCTTTGGATGGTAGATCACAGTCCCAGTTTGCATAAATGTCCCTAAAACTGCTCTGCTATTGGCTGTTTATGGCAATAACCTGTTTTATTGAGCTGAAGGGAGCTCTCTTATGAGCTTAATAAACTTCCTGCTGTGAAAAACACCGTAAGATCTTCAGGAGCTAAACAGCACTTGTCTCAGTTTGGGTTTAATTTGAAATCATGACAGTTGCACAAGTTCGTGATCTAAGGCGGAGATTACCTAAGGTAAAACCTAAAGAAAACCTTTTTTATGTAAATGTCTCACGATTTGTCTTTCTTAAAGGGATAGCTCACCCAAAAATGAAAATCATGTCATAAATTTCTCACCCTCAAGTTGTTCTAAACCGGTATGAATTTAATGATTTAATGATGACAGGATTGTCATTTTTGGGTGAATTACTCTATGCCTTTAAGTGTTACTTACAAATACGACATGGCATTATGAAAAGTTTTAGGTGTATGTTGCAGGTAAGTGCATACGTATAATAAAGCCTTGTATGTGGACGTGTTTTCAGACATATGATCACAGGAGAAAGGTGCTGTCAGAGATCTCTACGGTTTTGTCTCAGCATCAGTATCTTGAGCCAGTTCTGGAGAGATTTGGTGAGCAATATGATTCAGTTTATTTGTATAGCATTTTCACAAAATATCTGTGAGCATTTGGAAACTGTATTGTTCTGTAGGCTTTAAACTTTACAAGTTTACATACAGTATTGTGTTTAACTTCACTATACATTACATAATATGCAAAAGTACTACTGTTTTGAAGCAAAATGTTTTTACAGGCTGATATACTCTAAAATATCTACAAATAAATGTTATTCTTAATGTTCTTGTTGCTTTAAAAATAATAATAATAATATAAATAATATAATAATAATTTAATTTATTTAAAAATAATGTGTAAATAATTGAAAGTTATACGAAGATAACAAAAATGCAAAATATATATTTTTGTGTTCTTTTACAATGACAACAAAAATCTTTTCTTAATTGAACTCACTAATTAATAAATGGCATCACAAAAACCCCTGAAAAAAATATTGCATGAATATCACCTATATAGCCTACTATATTTTATGTAAATACAATTATTTGTTTTACAAGCCAAATGTTTATGATTCAGTGCATTCCTGGTATTTCATGCTCAGTTTATTTTAAAATCTTTTTTATATTCAGACTTTATCATAACAAAGGACTTACTTAAATATGTAAATATGCAGATTCACACACTGGGATATTACAATTTCATATTCTCTCACATTTTAATTTTTTATCCACAAATAACAATGTTCTGGTGCTTTACGGAATAAAAGCAATGATAACAATAATTATTATTTTAAAAAAGTATTTGAAATGAATATAAAAAATTTTACTTTTACAAAGACAACGAGTTTGACTTAACTTGAATTTACAGTAATTAATAATGGACATCACAGAAAATATTGCGTCTATATCACAGTTTAGTACTGTTTGGTTATATTACAATCATTTTAATGGCCACTTATTTTACAGTTATTTACCATATAAATCAAAGAAAAGTTTACATTGTGAACCTAAGAGTGAACTTAAGATTGTGTGTTTATGTTTCCAACTACATGAATTTCCTTAACTTTTTTCAGCTTTTCATTTTCTTGTAATTTCCTCACAGTCTTTAATGACGGCACAGCGAAGACCTTGGTCTGTTTGACTGGAACTATTAAGGTGTTTTTTAATGGTAAGTTAGACCATAAAGATAAGTGGACTTACTTCCCTGTTGTTTTACAGTCAAGAAACGTGTTATGCAGCAAGCAAAACACTTCTACACTTTGTGCTTTAGGGAAACTGTACAATATCCCAGTGGGTTTGTGGCTAAAGGAAAGCTATCCACGCACGGCCCCCATCTGCTATCTGAAACCCACCCGTGAGATGGTTGTTGTGACCAGCAAACACGTCAACAGCAATGGAGAGATCCTGATGCCTTACCTGGATGAGTGGAGATATGTAAGACTACAGCTTGAAGATGTTACAATGGTTTTCGCCTGTCACTATACAAATGATTTACAATTTTCTGTTTGTTTGGGGATTTATTTACAGCCGCAGTGTGACTTGCACGGCTTGATTCAGGTTATGATGACCGTGTTTAGCGAGATCCCTCCTCTGCGGATGTGTCTTGACCTAGAAGATTGTGAGTATAGTTTCCCTGTTTATTCCCTTCACCCCATTCACTTTTCACATGTGAATAGAGCAGTTTAACTCCTGAATCTCTTCATCTCTCCTAATTGCTTCAGGGAAACAGATAGGCAGGCAGTTTAGACCTAGTTTAGGTTATCTGAAGTATGATAAACTGTTCAATGATTGATGTGTTTTTATGGTTTATTAAACTGAAGTTATCACTGTGCAATGGCACTTGTACAACAACAGAAAAACATGGCATTTTGATGACAAAATGATATATACTTTATTATTTTGCACTCTTATAGAAGAATACATTTGTGTATTTGTGTGGATATTTAGGTAAAATGACAATTCTTGTTTATTTACAGCAAGCTCTGCTCACAAAGTACAGTCATTAGAGGAACTCTCACATGTGACGCTGGATATTGAGGATGGTCTTCCTTTCTCCGAACATAATGAAACCATCTGTTAGCTTTCTAAATGTCTTTGCAATATGATTTGTATATAAAACTTTTGTATAAAAATAATAATAATGAATGTTAAATTTGAGCAGTATGAATGAATGTCTTGTAAATTGTATGTAAATACACAAATCACATGTTTATAATGCAATGTTTTCCTAGTGATTTATGCTCTTTCGAATGTTTTTCATTGATGCATATTTTGATCTGTATGTCAAAACACCAACTCAGATAGCCCATGTAAATGTGCATATAATACACTTATTACATTAGACATCACTACATATTCACTCACATTAAAATGAACATGAAGTTTCAAGAATTTGATTAATTGTATTCATTTAAAAGTAATTTAAATTAATCAAGTGTTGTCAAGTGTTGGTTTTGTCTGTGGAGGTTTAACATACGACTGTGGAATGTACATTTTAAAAAATGTGAACCAACCTATACTAGGAAAATTAAAAATTAAAGTCTATTAAATAGAACATACGCATTATATTATTTTTAATGCATAAAATAAATTATGAATTATTACTTATGAATTATATGTTTGTCATTTATCATAAACAGAAACTACTCGTCAGACTTTTATTTTGAAAGATCCACCGGAAGTGAAACTCTCTTACTGTATGACGTTCGCCTCGTTCGTATTGTTTATCTTTCTCGAGATGAACGCTAGTCGACTTTACTTATATCTATTAAAGTCTCTTTAAATAGCCATAATTCAGACTATATTAATGTGTTTTTAAGACATTTAGAGTGTGTTGGTGTCACACAGCAGCCGTTAATACGAGTGTTTAGGGTTTGTTGAGTGTTTTGGCCTGAGCTGAGACACATTCATATATTTCACACATTCTTTTTTTTTTTTTTTTTGCTCAGGACTTTAGTGTTTTTATATTTGTACAGTAAATCATGGCTGTTGTCAACGAAGGAGCTCTTAAAAAGATGCTGAAGGTTTGTATTGCGCCTTATATCTGTAACGGTAATCTCTCATTTTGAAATTTAATAGGGAAGAGTATGAAGGGCATTAGATATGTTTTGTGTTAAAATGTGACATAATGTCATATCGACTGTATTAGGCAGGTTATTTGTCTATATTTATATTAGATTTACTGAAGTAGTTGTAATACTGTATTTAGGTGTCTTTAAAAGTCAACATAGTTATGTTTTATTTTATAATAACTTTCATTAATAACATTAGTAAAGAAAGATTTTTACACTTAACTGTTCATTGTTGAATGATATATCTTGATTAAATTAGTTTCATACAATTCACGTATAATGGATACAGTTTTGAAATAAGAAAAGATAAAGAAAATGAAACTTAGCTTCTTAGTATATTTTCTCATTCTCGTTAATGTACATGTGTACCATACAATTTAAGAATACATCAGTATTATGTTAGTATTAATAATGTACTATTATAATGTTTAGTTATATTTTGCATTAGCTTTTAATTTTATATTTTCATTTTTCATTTTAAGTTTTAGTAATAGTAATTTTATGTGATTTTGAATTTTGTATATGGCTTTTGCCATTGGTTCAGCTTTATTTTTATTTCAGTTTTAGTTTGAGTAATTTTAGTACTTAAACATATTTATTTTATTTAGATGCCAAGACACAATTTAAAATGTTTAAGTTCAGTTTATCTACTGCATTAAGCAGGTTATTTGTCTGTATTTATATAAGATGTAGTAAATGTAGGCTATGTATTAGATTTGGGTGGTTTCATATGTTATTTTACCTTTTTAAAGTCAAAATAGTTATATTCATATTTTATAATAACTTTATAATAACCTATATAATTCTTAACATATGATTAAATACACATTTAAACAGTTTGAAATGTATTATTGATTCAATGTACATTCATACAATTCATTTTGATAAGGCTTTATAATAGAGACAATAATTTGTTAATAAGATTATTGGGTTATTTATATTAGTGTATTGTTTTTCTATATTCAGCAATACAAGTACAGAGATCTCACTGTCCGAGAGATAACAAACGTCATCTCTCAGTACAAAGACCTCAAACCCGTTATGGATGCGTACGGTAAGATTCTCTCATCCTATCTGCACTTTGTACTGGAAATGTTAATGTACTTCTTTGAGTTTTTCATGAGTAACTGATGTTTCTCTCACAGTGTTTAATGACGGATCATCCAGAGACTTGATGAGCCTCACAGGAACTGTACCAGTTAGTTATAGAGGTGGGTTAGACTAGAGAATTGTTTATAGTGTAAAGATGAAGGCAACATTATAACACTTATAACTAAACTGGTTTTCCCGTCTCAGGAAACGTGTACAATATTCCTGTGTGCTTGTGGCTGTTGGATACGTATCCCTACAATCCTCCTATATGTTTTGTGAAGCCCACCAGTGCGATGATGATCAAGACCGGCAAACACATTGATGCCAACGGCAAGATCTACCTGCCCTACCTGCACGAGTGGAAGCATGTACGACTCCATCATCACACACAACTATTTCATTCTAATAGCAATGTTTTTCCCCCAATGTCTTTCATGAAGAAATAAAAATGACATGGAAATTAGAAACATTCACTCAACTTTTGCATTATTATCTCCTGGCCCTTTAGCCTCAGTCAGATCTATACGGGCTCATCCAGGTCATGATTGTGGTGTTTGGCGAGGAGCCGCCTGTTTTCTCCAGACCCACGACACAGCCTCCTTACCAGGCCTTCCAAGCGGCCGGACCCCCCAACCGTAAGCATCTCTTCATATTGTGTGTTCATGACACTAGGGATGCTCCGATCTGCGGCCGATAATCACATTCTGTGACTCGATCGGAAGTATCTAAAATAGGCCGATACACACACTTATGTGTCAAAACGCCCGTCTTTGCAAGTATTTTCGTAAACACAGTCGTTAATGTCTTAAATGATTAGTAAAGGATTAGACATGTCCCCATGTCTTTCTTTCTTCAGTCGAAAAGAAATTAAGGTTTTTGAGAAAAACATTCCAGGATTTTTCTGCATATAGTGGATTTCAATGGGGTCCAACGGTTTGAAGGTCCAAATTGCAGTTTCAATGCAGCTTCAAAGAGCTTTACACGATCCCAGCCGAGGAATAAGAGTCTTATCTAGCGAAACATTTAAAAAAACAAAACAAAAAAAGCACAAAAAAACATTTATATACTTATTAACCACAAATGCTCATCTTACACTAGATCTTACACTCTGTGATGCGCCACGCATTACGTAATCACATTGAAAGGTCAAGCGTGACGTAGGCGGAAGTACAGATCTAGTGTTTACAAAGCCAACGTGCAAAGACTAAGTCAAACACCATTCACCAAAAAAATAAATAAATAAAAGGTAGAACAACGATGTCGGATGATTTTGAAGTTGGAGGAGACAATGAGATGGAGTTTTTCGCCCTATCCTACGTTTTTGAACCGGAACACGTCTGACCTTTCAGCGTGATTCCTCGGCTGGGATCGTGTAGAGCTCTTTGAAGCTGCTCTGAAACTGAAATTTGGACCTTTAAACCGTTGGACCCCATTGAAGTCACTATATGGAGAAAAAAACCTGGAATTTCCTCAAAAACCTTAATTTCTTTTCGACTGAAGAAAGACAGACATGAATATCTTGGATGACGTGGGGGTGAGAAAATGATCAGAAATTCATTATTTTTATTCTGAAGTGAACGAATCCTTTAAGTGAACGTAAACAGTGCATTCGGTGTTAAAGTGAAAGCCTGCTAATAAAGCTGCTGTCATCCTTGTCATTCATGTTAATCAAACAGTCTATCATTGCTCTTAACTAAATCACTTTTGTGAAGATTATGCACGTTTGATTGTACAAATACATTTGAAATACATTGATGTTGTATTTCTATTTCTAGTGCTTGAAATTTAGCGCTCGAGTGTTGATGATGAGCGACTATTCAGTACAGCCGCATATGTTTTGGATGAAAAGCCTGAATTTATAAAGACAGTCCTGCCAACTTAAAGGAATAGTTCACTTAAAAATGAAAATTCTGTCATCATCTACTCACCCTCAACTTGTTTCAAACCTGTATGAGTTTCATTCTTCTGCTGAACACAAAAGAAGATATTTTGAAGAATGTCGGTAACCAGACAGTTGTACACTTCCATAGTATTTATTTCCTATATTCTTCCATTTGTGTTCAGCAGAAGAAAGAACCTCATACAGGTTTGAAACAAGTTGAGGGTGAGTAGATGATGACAGAATAATTTTAGGTGAACTATCACTTGCTGAATACTATTCCTGATCCTTTTGGTATCAGACGGCTAATTTTGTTCATATAGGTTCCAGTTTTTCTCTATATATTTTTTTTTTGTCCTCAGTCACATATTGCACAATGTTTAATTACACCTTATTGGTTGTAATTATGCTCAGTTCTACATAATAAAGTCTTGTAGGCTCTTTATTAAGATGGAATATCCTAATATGGAAAGGCAAGGCAAGTTTACTTATATAGCACATTTCATACACTATGGCAATTCAAAGTGCTTTATATAGGGAGGGATAAAAATAATCAAAAACAAAAGCAAGGAAAATTCAAACTTTGTATAGAAAATAGACACAAAATAAAAGCAGGGGAAATTAAAACAGTTCTAAAAGGAATTAAAAGAGATAAATGATACAGTTATAAAATTAATTAGAGTAAAATGAATTAAAATATTAAAAAGATGATACATAGAATAAACTTCTCATCTGGCAAAACACCGGTGTATCTTATTCTTCTGTGGATTTTCATATACCTTGGATTATCTGAGCCCACCAGATTAGTAATCTGTACCAATCCAGACCAGTAATCTGTACCAGTCACTACAGTGTTCCCATGACCGTCATGAGTCAATCCCTCTCAAACTCCACCACAGAAAGGTGACCACTTGCTCACAAATTTGGTCATCAGGACCATCAGGGTTTCCCCCACTACTACAATACCCTTCACAAAACACTGGTTATCAATCAGTGCCATTTGAGTTCAGTTTAGAATCAAAAGGAAGAATACAGAGATAAAACACAGTGTAATCAGTCGGACGCACAGTGGCACAGTGCTATTCAGTAAATGCACAGATAAACAGATGTGCTTTGAGTCTGGATTTGAATGTGACTACTGTAGGAGCACATCTGATCTCTTCTGGAAGCTGGTTCCAGCATATTAGCTAAAAGCAGACTCACCATGCTTAGAGTGAACCCTTGGTATTTCTAGTTGATGTGATCCTAATGATCTGAGTGATCTATTGGGTTGATATTCAGTGAGCATATCTGCAATGTATTGAGGTCCTAGGCCATTGAGTGATTTATATACCATTAATAATACTTTAAAATCAATCCTAAATGTAACTGGGAGCCAATGTAAAGACCTGAGGACTGGCGTGTGATATGTTCATATTTTCTGGTTCTGCTCAGAATCCTGGCAGCAGCGTTCTGTATGAGCTGCAACTGTTTTATGGTCTTTTTGGGAAGGCCAGAGAGGAGTCCATTACAATAATCCACCCTGCTGGTGATGAAAGCATGCACAAGTTTCTCTAAGTCTTGTCTGGAAACAAAGCATCTAATTCTTGCAATATTTTTGAGATGATAGTATGTTGATTTAGTTATTGCTTTGACATGACTACTGAAACTAAGGTCTGACTCTAGAGTCACACGTTCACCAAGTGAAGGTATGCGTTCACCAAATGCGTTCACCAAAACAGAGAGCTTAATTATTACTTATATAAAGCTTGAAGGAAATCGGATGACAAAAAAATCAGTAATCGGTATCGTCTGCAAAAATCCTGATATGAGCATCCCTACTGAAAACAAAACATTTTCCAAGTGATATGTACAGTTTTAAATATATAAAAAGAGAATTTATATAGACTTTTATGTGTGCAAAATATAATTTCTAATTTTTCAGATTTTGGCAATAGGGTACAGACATTTCTTGACCTGGAGATTATATTCCTCATAGGATGCGTGGTAGTAAAAAAAACATAGATACTTTAATCTGTTATAAGGAAAACATAATGTACATTTTTATGATTGCAATATCATATATTTTGGGCACTGAAAATGTAGACTTTCATGTGACTTATTTTTTCAGCTCAGATTGTGAAATAAGCTTCACATGATCACTAAACCATTTTACAAAGTAATGCCTGTTTTAAACAGCAGATGTCTCCCTGCTCCATACTGAAGTGTTTGTTTTGTGTCCTTCTCCTCCTTCCAGAGTCCTATATGCCAGGAATGCCAGCAGTGTCTCCCTACGGCCCCAACCCAAACCCATGGTAATGATTCAGTCTGATTCAGTCTGACCAAAGATCACATGCAACAGCCTGAACAATATTAAATAAACCTGTTAAAGTCATTAAAATTTTTCTTTTCAACCCTCATGATATAAAAACACATGGTTTAAAAGGCAGTGTTGTAACTAAAGAGTGAGATTAATTGGTTATGTTATGGTTTATGTCTTCTTCAGTGGTTACCCAGGTTACCCTTACCCAGGAGGCAATGCTTATCCTGCCACAGGTGGTCCTGCACATTACCCTTCCCAGACTCCTGCCACCACTGTGGGTGAGTTCTCATGTTTTCTGCAGATAAACTACTACAAATATCATTTTAACCCACAAATCACAATATCCTCGGAATAAGCAATATGGATTTTATTTTTTAAACTTCAGTTGTAGGCCTCAGATGGCATTTTTCATACTTTTTCCTGATCCTTTCAATCTGAATTGCCAAATTTATTGCCAACAATCCATTTACTGGATTTATGTCAATTTGCATCTGAGTTCATCATAACTGGCAACGTTCAATTTCAGTCTGAGTTCATTTGAAGTCGCAACGTTAGGGTTAGTTCACCCAAAAATGAAAATTTGCTGTTACTCACCCTCAGGCCATCCAAGATGTATGTGTCTTTATTTCTTCAGTAGAAATGTAAAGAAGATTTTTAGCTGAAACCATGGTCCTTGGTGAATCACCAGGGACCACGGTTTCAGCTAAAAATCTTCTTTAAATTAAGAGTAAATGCTACCAATTCAAATGAATTCAGATTCAAACTGAATACCAATTCAGTTTAGCTCTGATTCAGATTCAGTGTTGTCAGTTTAGATTAACTTGCATTAATGTTCAGTGATTTAGATAAACTCATATTCATATTGAATGTAACCACTTTAGATTAACTCATTTAGATTCGGATTGAATGCTGCTCATTTAAATGCAGAGTAAAGGCTATCAATTCACATTAACACATATTCAAATTAAACGTGGACAATTCAAATGAATTCAGATTCAAACTGAATGCTACCACTTCAGTTTAGCTCAGATTCAGTGTTGCCAATTCAGATGATCTCAGATTCAGATCAAATGTCGCTAATTCAGATGAACTCATAGTTATACTGAATCTAGCAAATTTAGATGAACTCATATTCAAATTGAATGTTGCCAGTTCAAATTAATTCAGAATCTAGTTCAGTTTCTCTGATTCAGATGCAGTGTTGCCAATGCAGATTATGGTTTATGCTTATGCAGTGTTGCCAATGCAGATTTTGCAAGTCAATGGAAATCATCACTTTGAGAGTCGAAAAAAACATTACAGGCAAAACAAAATTGACGTCTTATGAAGGGAAATGATCGGTCTGTGCAAGAAACTGAACATTATTTACAACATTAATACTTGTAATCCACAACCTCGGTACGAAGTATTTAAGTATAAAAAAAGAGTAGATCTGAATTAACAGTACATAATTTGCAACATTAAATATGAATCTGAGTTAATCTGCATTGGCAACACTGAATCTGAATCAGAGAAACTGAACTAGATTCTGAATTTCAACATTCATTTTGAATATGAGTTCATCTAAATTTGCTAGATTCAGTATGACTATGAGTTCATCTGAATTAGCAACATTTGATCTGAATCTGAGATCATCTGAATTGGCAACACTGAATCTGAGCTAAACTGAAGTGGTAGCATTCAGTTTGAATCTGAATTCATTTGAATTGTCCACGTTTAATTTGAATCCGTGTTAATGTGAATTGATAGCCTTTACTCTGCAGTTAAATGAGCAGCATTCAATCTGAATCTAAATTAGTTAATCTAAAGTGGTTGCATTCAATATAAATATGAGTTTATCTAAATCACTGAACATTAATGCAAGTTAATCTAAATTGACAACAATTGAATCTGAATCAGAGCTAAACTGAATTGGTATTCAGTTTGAATCTGAATTAATTTGAATTGGTAGCATTTACTCTGAATTTGGATTAGTACCATTCAATAATGTGAGTTAATGTGAATTGTCTGGTATTTATTAATAAGAGTTAATCTGGATTAGCAATATTCAATTTGAATGTGAGAATTGACAACATTCAGTCCGAACTGGCTTTATTTAATCTGCATCTGAGTTAATCTGAATTGGCAACAGAACGCCTGTACTATATACATCATTCTTTAACTAGACTTTTACTCAGTTGTCAAGAGTATATTGCAGTATTAGGAGTTCATCTAAAATAAGATATTGGACAAGAGACAGCTTCCCTGAATTATATGAGACAACGTGTTAATGTCAGTTTCATAAAAGTACAACACAGTTCACCCTTTACATTCGCTTTACTCCTCTATCTCTGCCTCGTCTTGACCCTGACCTCTGGTCTTCTCCCCGGCTCCGTGACTGGTTTACAGTGACCGCGTTGGAGCGCTCTGAAAGGTTGGGCCTGTAACTAGATTCTGAGCTGGTAAAGGTCAAAGGACTTGGTTCATCCAGTTTGACAGAGAGGCTAGTGGGTATATTTAGAGTGGCAGGAGTGGGAAGAGGATATCAGTCCCTAGGGAACTTTCATCATTAGGTCTGAACCATGACATTAACTACAGTGCTATGCAGAATGTGTGAGTCTATAATCACACTGAGTGTCTCTGTATGGCTGAGATAGTATGAATACGTTTCAGCTGAGCTGCTCACTGACAGCAGGCGTTCTTAGAGGCGCAACTTATGTAATAATGGAGAAAAAGGGTTGTTTTCACAGTGAAATGAATCTCTGTGTGGATCATACTGGCTGTTGTCAGACTCCCTGTGCATACAAAAATCTAACTAAATTATTACAATTAATGGCAAAAAGAATGTTTGGAAATGTAAACTGATATTTCCTACTGACACACTACAGCAAAAGATATAAATAACTGACTTAAAACCATTTTTGGGGTGAATATACTAATGTGCCTAACAATTGTGAAAGAATGGGTCGCTCTCAGGAGCTCAGTGAATTCAAGTGTGGTACCGTTAGAGCAGTGGTCTCAAACTCAATTCCTGGAGGGCCACAGCTCTGCACAGTTTAGCTCCAGCCAGCTCCAACTCACACCTGCAAGGAAGTTTCTAGTAATCCTGAAGACCTTGATTAGCTGGATCAGGTGTGTTTGATTAGGGTTGGAGCAAATCTGTGCAGAGCTGTGGCCCTCCAGGAATTGAGTTTGAGATCACTGCGTTAGAGGTTGCCACCTGTGCAATAAGTCCATTCGTGAAACTGTTAGTGGTATTATAACAAAGTGGAAGCAATTGGGAATAACAGCAACTCAGGCACGAAGTGGTAGGCCACGTAAAATCACAGAGAGGGGTCAGCGCATGCTGAGGTCACCAGAAGCACACAGAAGTCACCAACTTTCTGCTGAGTCAATAGCTACAGACCACCAAACTTCATGTGGCCTTCAGATTAGCTCAAGAACAGTGCGTAGAGCTTCATGGAATGGGTTTCCATGGCCGAGCAGCTGCATCCAAGCCTTACATCGACAAGTGCAATGCAAAGTGTCGGATGCTGTGGTCCTCTATGCAGAGTCCTGACCTCAACCCGATAGAACAGCTTTGGGATGAATTAGAGCGGAGACTGTGAGCCAGGCCTTCTCGTCCAACATCAGTGCCTGACCTCACAAATGCAGAAGAATCTCAAAAATTCCCCATCCAAAGCAGCTTACATTGCATTCAGTGTATTCATTTTATTAGTTCATGCATTTCTTAGGAATCAAACTCATAACCTTGGCTATCTCTAAAAAACTGTGGCACTAAATCTGTGTCTCTGTCTCTTCTCCCTCCAGGTCCAAGTCGTGATGGTACGATCGGTGAGGACACCATCCGAGCATCGCTAATCTCGGCTGTGAGTGATAAACTGCGCTGGAGAATGAAGGAGGAGATGGACAGAGCACAAGCCGAGCTGGACGCCCTGAAGAGGACAGAGGAAGACCTGAAGAAAGGACACCAGAAGCTGGAAGACATGGTGTCCCGCCTGGACCAGGAAGTGGTAAGAACGTTTGCAATTATTCCATAGGGAAGGTTGTTCTTCCCAAATTCTGCATTGAGATCCCCCAGTTTTTGTAGAAGCATGACGTTAGATGTGTGTTTGTGCACCTTCAGGCTGAGGTGGACCGAAACATTGAGCTCCTCAAGAAGAAGGACGAGGAACTGAGTGAAGCTCTGGAGAAGATGGAGAACCAATCAGAAAACAATGACATTGATGACGTGATCATACCGACAGCCCCGCTCTACAAGCAGATCCTGAACCTGTATGCAGAGGAGAACGCTATAGAGGACACCATCTTTTACCTGGGAGAAGCCCTGCGGAGAGGAGTCATCGACCTGGAGGTCTTTCTCAAGGTATTTCTATTTCTTTCGTTTTTTTCAGAGAACTAAAGTTTTGGCACAGACTTGCCATTTATTCTCCTGTATTTGATTTTCTTGGTACTGTTATGTTTGTATGACTCTTTTTTTTTTTTTTTTTTTGACCCTGTTTTTGTCCTCAGCATGTGCGTCTGCTGTCCCGAAAACAGTTCCAGCTGCGAGCGCTCATGCAGAAAGCACGAAAGACCGCTGGACTGAGTGACCTTTACTGACCCTGCCGTCACCAGTACATTCTCCTCCTGACACTCCAGCGCTGATCATATGACCCGGACTCTGATCTGGGTCAGTGGGAGCTCACCAGTTTATGATATTTTACTTCTGTGAGAATTTTAGCTACTGTACCTCCTTGATTTCGATATTTGAATGCTAAAAGGTCAAAACTAGTCCTGAGATTTAGAAGTAAATGAGACGTCATAGACATTTTGTTCCTTCTTTCATTTGAGCTTCTCATGTTAAACTGGCAGGTGTTTGGGTCTTTGGCTTTAGATAATTATATTAACCGTACCAAGTGATACATTTAAAATGAGACATCCACAGGTAATATGTGAGAAAACTGCTCTCAAATGTGGATAGCTACTCCTATTTTCATTCAGGCACTGTTAAAAAAAATGGTCATACTCCATACCAACGTGAATCACAGGGAAATTCACCCCAAAAATGAAAAGAAAAATGTACATTTTGCATAAAAAGATGAAACCTATTTTTAGGACTATTAAGATTTTTTACATTGTGGCATTATCATGACAGTCAAGTACATGAGAAAAATAAAGTCTTATGGTTATTACTGTAAAGCATTAATGTCCAAGCATTTTGGATTACTTTTTTCAATTAAAATCAACATTACATTTAATTTGTATTTTATCTTTTTTTTTTTTTCTCTTGACTACGAGAATTTTTGTAAAATGTCTTTAATATCACAATGCAAAAATAAATAAATCACTGTCTAAAAATCGACTTCATTTACTTTATGCAAAATATAATTTATTGTTCCTTTTTGATTTTGGGGTAAAATATGACATTTCTTGAGATTCACCTCATGGAGAACAGTGATGACTTATGGTTCAGTATTTAAATTTTATTACATTTATTTTGCTGAATTTATTATTTATCGTCACAATTGGGAACTATTTGGTGTTCCCGATTTATTGTTATGACGTTATAACTGTAAATCATTTAGTTGTATACAAAGTATGGTTTGTTACTAATAATGTTTGTTTTGAAAACTGAAAAGCTATAAACTGTTGTACTGTACTTTCAATTTTCTGACCGTTTATTCATCTAAATGGGTTTAAAATATTAACAATTCTTTAGATGTTTTTTCTTACCTGTTGGATTTCAGTTGCAATTGTTTTAATGCACTTTTGGGATGTGAATTAAATTTTTAAGACTTGCGTTGCAGTTTCTTAGAGACTTTCCCCCCTAATATTTGTTCTTATTTGTTCCAGGCTATAGATTGTCAAGCAGATCAAATAAAAGAACATCTTGATAGATTTGTGAATGGTCAGCAATTGCCTCATGTTTTCATATCAGTGTGTGTAATAAACGGTTGGCAGGTCCCACTGTGCTAACTTGTATTTTGACCTTGAGGTATTAAACTCAAAACCAGCCTTATATTGATGCTATTTAATGCACCTTTGGAAATGCTAATACACTTTTGACAGATTATTTAAACAACATGGTTCACAAACCCAGTTTGTTTCGGTACAGCTATTTGGTCTAGAGAGCAAACACAGAAAAACAGCTTTTGTAGTTAGTCACATCGTTTATTCGGTTACGGGCTGTGTCTCAATTGTACAGTCACACGCTTCAAGTAACAGCTATAACCATCGCTGTGCATTTACCACTCGGCTGGAGTGCGTCGTTGTTCTTATGAACCAACACTAACAGAAATAAAAATACATCAACAACAGCATTTTGTTTCCAGCTGATACATAAAGTGTATACTTACACCAATTACACCAAGTAGTTGGATTATCTAAAACCTTTTAACACCTCAATATGGTTTTGTTATAGCATAAATTACAATGAATTCTTGTGGTTGACTTTCAGTTCAAAGCCACTGACTTGCATTGAGTGTTTACATGCGCCGTCTTTGTGTACATTAACGCGTAAAACCAATTTGTCTTTACACGTAAACACTGTTATTTGCATTCTGACCTGTTAGCCAATAGACCTCAATCATGAACATGCATAGAAGAACTAATTACTTTAAATTAATTCATTAAATGAAAATAAATTAAAGCAATTTTAATACAAATTGAACAATTGCATTCAGTTCAACCACCAATTTCTAAATCATTTGTTAAATAATTGTCAACCGTCACATTCCACTCGACAATTCAACGTCATTCTTTAAACCATTCTTCGGTTAATTGTCTCATTTAATGTAGAAATTCTGATCGTAAAATCATTCTAAGTAAACTTGCATTAATTTCAGGTTTTACAAATGATTTACAGATTGATTTTCATAAATGAGGACTATTGTGCGCATGTCTTTTTACAATTTGATGTCAAGCCTGCCAAAACCTAACACTTTGCGTTGACAGGTTTGTATAATGAGCTGATTTTTGAAAGTTATGTAAAAACACACAGTGATATTTTGTAACACTGAAACCGTTTTGATTTTACGTGTTGGTCTTGTTGAAATTATCATTAGCGTGATGCAAGTACGGAATGCTAGCTGACCTCAGATCGGAATAAAATACTCAAATTGCACATCATCCTGCTCGCAAGTGCTTCTTTCTTGAATAACAATACTATGCACATAAGACACAAACTTTCACAAAGGGTGATGATCTCTGTAAAGACAACAGGAATAAACGATTTCTAAAACCTCTGAAATAAGGAGTGTTACAATCTAAAGGTCTGAGACTGGCATGTAGATTTCTAATGGTTACAGGCAGTGAGGTTTTTGAAGTCAGGAGATTGATAGGCAGGACTCATTGAGGTTTGTATTTTGTGACACTGGCTACATTTTGGACAAGGCTGCGTTTCACAGGGTCAGCTCCTTCTGAACGCCCCACAGGGTCTCAGCGCTCTTCACCAGCTGCTTCTCCTCGTCCGGTTTGAGGGTCATGTGGACAACATCTGTCAGGCCACTGTTGCCCAGGATGCAAGGTATGCTGAGGAAGACCTCGTCATTCACACCATGCATTCCCTGTAAATACACAACAAATGTCAAACAATGGTGCCCTGTAGGCATTTTATAGCTTTGTTCCAAATCTTAGTAAGCTTAGCATCTAGCCAACATTTTTAAACAGGCTGTTTCTAAGATAACCTTTCGAGGATAATTAAATCACACAATGCACTGTGACAAACTCTTGAGAGGCATTTAGTCCAGAATGATGGACAGTCGAGGGAAATGTCTATTATGATAAATATGAACTCCGAAGGCCCTATTTTAAGGATTGCAAGTGTATATCTTACAATTCTGAGAAAAGTCAAATTTGTGAGGAAAAAAAAGTCAGTATTGCGAGTTATAAAGTCAGAATTACAAGATATAAACTCGCAATTCCAAGAAAAAAAAAAGAAGTAAGAATTGCAAGTTCTGAGAAAAGTCAAAATTGTGAGATAAAGTCGCAATTATCTTTTAAATTATTTTATTCCATGAGGGAAACAAGCTTCCATGTGTCCATGAAGAGTTGTTCAGATCAGTACATAAGATTGTTAGCTTAGCAACATGCTAACGTAAGATCTACTGGAACCAACAGTAAATGTTAGTTCTTCTGTGTGCTTCAAGTTTGCATCAAATAGGAGTTGCTGTCCATAATCACTCACTTGATGCTGCCTTAGAAGGTAGTTGCCTATTTTGTCATAAGACGGCGGTTTTGGGACAGAGTTTATTATTATATATGTACGTACTTATGTTCTGTCTCTACAAGAAAAAAATATGGTTCACAATATTTGGTTAATGAAGACAGCAGGTCAACCAGAACTAAACATGAGAATCTCACCTTGACCAAAGTGGAAACTGGATGACACTTGTGCAAGTTCTTCAAGATGCTTTCACACAGGTCAGCTACAGACATACCAATCGCCCAGGAAGTGTAACCCTTCAGTTTAATAACCTCATATGCACTGCCAAATAAACCAGATTTATTTGTTAAACACACATAAACAACCACGAGTCCAGACTAAATACATTTACGCAAGGCCTTGATTTATAGGCTTTCTAATGGCGACACATGGTATACATTTATTACAGATCATATACAAACGAATGGCGACGACTCTTAACACTTGGCCTCTCTCCCTAAAACCTTTCTCGGTGTCGTTCTGAGACGAATATTAGTGTAAAGTACTAAACCACTATATGGATGTTTAACTGGTTGCAAATTACCTGTCAACCACCATCTTGTGGACGCTCTTCCAGTCCTCCTTGTCTTTATCGGTGCCCATGTCAGGGTTCAGACTCTGAAGGGACACACCAGCCACGTTGACGCCGCTCCACACGGGAACTGAAAGAGAAGAGGGATGTTTAGTTGTATTCACTGTGCTCTTGAAACACATCTGTGCTCCTAATCATCCCTGCGGTCCTCACCGCTGGAGTCTCCATGTTCTCCCACAACCCAACCGTGGCAGCTGGATGGGTGGATGCCCAACTTCTCTCCCATCAGGTAACGGAAACGAGCAGAGTCCAGGTTTGTGCCGCTGCCGATCACACGGTTCCTGGGCAAACCGCTCAACTTCCAGGCCACGTAAGTCAAGATGTCGACTGAAGACACGAGAACATTTGTTTACGTTTCTGAAGCTACACGCCATCAACCATTCATTGCAAAAGGACATTCAAAGCCCATGCTGGACAGTCGTTGTGTCATACCTGGGTTTGAGACCACCAGAAGGATGCAGTTGGGGCTGTACTTCATGATGTTGGGGATGATGAACTTGAAGATGTTGACGTTCCTCTGGACGAGGTTGAGGCGGCTCTCGCCCTCCTGCTGACGGGCTCCAGCAGTCACAACCACCAGTTTGGAGTTAGCCGTCACACTGTAGTCTGGAAATGACATGAAATTATCAATTTTGGAAGGATGTCCCGCTCTGAGAGAAACGGCCTGTTCAGAGTCAGACCAAGCTTAAGTAGATGGTGGAAAGAACTGGCACCAATGGTCTCTTGCCACTATCAAATAGAGGTTATGCGCGAGGCTTCACCGTCGGCCGGAGTGACTGAATGGCAGAAAGACTGAGCGGCAGCATTGGTTTTCAGCCTGAATGCCGCGAAAAACACACAAAACACATCTAAAATGGGAAAGAGCTTTGCGATTGACTGTACAACTAGATTTGACAAGAAATCGGAGGTATATTTTTACAGACTGCCGAAAGCAACAGATTAGAGGAGCAAATGGATCGCTGTAATTCACAGAAACAACTGGATCCAGGCAACGAAAGATGGATTTGCAGTTATCATTTTGTGTCAATATGCTGAATTTAGGTGTAAAATCATACACTATATGCATTGACAACTCATCAATTAAATATTTACCATCGTATATTCTGCATAATTGGAAGTTTTTAAATAAACACTGACAAAAACCTATACAAGTTTTAAGGCTAGACGATATATATATATATATATCACTGATATAAGTGATCACCCGGATTTAGACCTACATTATATAAAGCGTTCACAGGCAAATTTGCTGTATGTATTTCCCCGGCGTCAAAATCAGATTCCTGGCTGCATGTCCATATCCATGGATCACTGGATCTTTGGTAAGTTGTAAGTTCCTTGTAAGACTACATCGAGTCCAACCTTTAGTTTAAACTGATAATCGATTGTTTTCCTCGCGTTTTCGCAGTTTCCTCTATTAAATCCAGTAACACAGCAGCTCTTCTGCCACTCAATTCGGCTGTTCCCGCGGGAAAGTGATGTCAATGCATTCCCTCTATTATGCTTAAGATACTTTTGGGGAAATGCAGACGAAAAAATTAAATGTTGTCCATCCATAAATAAAAATTAACACTTTTTTTTTGGAAATCACTGCACATTAAGAATTAAGCAGCATCGCATGCCAGGACAGGAGTGCTTTTTGCTTGCTCTTCTTTTCCAGAATCCAGAGTGCTTTTGTTCTTGCCCTTTCGTCTGCATTTTTTTACTTGTTCATTATGTTCTCGGTGCGAATAGGCTTTCATAGTAGATTGGCTTCAAAATCGATTTCTCATGTTAATAAACTTCTTTCTGTTAAGGCTGAAACACACTAAGCTGACAATCGGCCAATGCAAAGTGAGCAAAAGTTGTTGAGAATCCGTCAGTCTTGTTTTAGCAGTGTGTTTCACACTGTTGGCACCAGTAGGACTGCCGGTGGAGGCTTTTCGGATGATTGAGCATGTTGACTCAGCGGAGGAGTCTGTCGGAGAGAGGGATCACTCCGGGTGCGTTTCCCAAAAGCAACTATGATCGCAAGTTCCATCATTACCAACAGCTCAACTGAGCATAGTTAGCCAACTATACTTTTGGGAAACACCATCAATTGACAATTTAGCTTAGCGAACTATTGTATGAAAAAAAAATGGAAGTGACAAAAGCAAGTGAACTACAAAGTCAAGAGGGCACACAAAGAAGACTCTTATTTTTCATCTTCGGTTAATTTCCCTTGTTGAATGACAAATTCTGACTACTGCTACCTGCTGGCACAGAGTGTATGAGTTATTTGACCATTGGATATGGTATTACAAATCTCTCAATTCTGACTTTTTTCTCTCACAATTGCGAGATATAAACAGGCAATTGCGAGAAAAAAGTCAGAATTGCGAAAAAAATAAAAAGGGCGAGTTTATCACAATTCTGACTTTATTTCTCGCAATTGTGAGTTTATGGAAAGTTACGCTGCAAATCCTTAGTGCTCAATTCTGATTTATTTGTCAGACCCGATTTGTTTGTATAGCTGTTTACATTGTTTTTTTAAATGTGGTTTAAAGGGACACCAGGCAAGCCTGAGTGTTTTTTCTCTACGAAGCTCCCCCTAGTGTCTGGTAGTAAATGCTTTCAAACACACTGTCATAAAAACGAACTGTTGTCCCTCCCCCCTCGCCACGAGCAACCCAGCTGAGCAGAGGAACCGGCAATTTCAAAACCAGTTATGTCTACCGAGGTAAGTAAAGTAATATTTTCTTTCCAACTGATGGCGAGTTTTTTTAATTTTTTTATTGTGTTTTCATGCATACTAGTATTTTTACCGGGAACGAACGATATGAACGAGGCGAACTACTGTTTACGTGTGCGAGCCCTCACTCGGTCTGAAGCTCTTTTCCTGTCTGAGACTTTGTGAGACTGAAGGACGCGGGTAGGATACACCGAACTTGCAAGCGGGATATTCTTCCTACAGGCAGTAGGGGCGGGCGAGAGAGTCTTCATTCGCCCTGTAATGAGTCATTCAACCATATACTGACCTACGAAGATGATTCATTAACACGAAAACGTTGCCTGGTGTCCCTTTAAATCAGATTCCAGTGTGAACAAATCATGTCCTGAACTGACCCGCAATGCGCAAAAGAACGATAAAAATACATCATGCAGCACGCTGTTTTTTTGTATATAGAGCCGTAACTGTGATACTTATGAGTTCTGACACATCACTGTCCTTCACTGACTACCCTTCGCCAATGTCTTGATAACTTCGGGAATGTAAAGTCTTTGAAGTGACTCCCATGAGCGCAGAATTGTGATGAATGTTGATCTAGAGTGATGTAAAAGTCGCATGAATTCAGATATGACTGTTCAGACAGAGGTCGCATTACAAAACATCTGATCTGTATTGGATTCAGGACCACATATGAGAAGTGGCACAAATCACAAATGAAAAGACGAGATTCTGTTCACACTGTCATGAAAAAAGTCACGTGAGATTCGGGCCACATTTACCGGCAGTCTAAAGGGCCCTACACACCGGGACGAATATCGGCGCGCGTTATTCGCCAGCGTTTTTCAACGCGTTTTTTGTGTTCACACCCAAGCGATTTTCGCTGACGATGAGCCGAGTGAACATGCAAATTCATTCCCTGACATTAGATGGCGCTTAATGTAAAACAGAAACCACTCCATAACAGTTCTCTTTTATCAAGATTTTTGTAGTCGCTGTCACGTTTGTCATATAGTTCTTTATGTTCCGACACCAACGGAACCAAATAAGACGAGGAAGATGCAAGGCAAGATGATTGTAGAGCTGCTGGTCTCCAGCAGCTCTACAATCATCTTGCCTTGCACCTTCCTCGTCTTATTTCTTCCCGGCAGTGTAGACGCTACTTGGTGTATATCTTCTTCGCCGCGTATGTGTGCTCGGCAAGACCGTTTTGTGTTTGAGCGCCCCCAAGTTGTGTTTTACTGTAACTTCAGAAGCTCCAGAACCAAAACGCGGTGCGTCAAACCAAAAAAACGAACCTGAGGCGTTTTTTAAAAAATGACGCTTTTACGCGTGCCGTTTTTCGCGCCAGTGTGCACACTCACATTGGCGCCCTTTGTTTAGTCACGAGGCGTTAAACGTCCCGGTGTGAACAGGCCTTAAGTCAGTCAATTCTTTATTTTCTGAGAATTGCAAGATGTAAACTGGAAAAAAAAAAGTCAGAATTGTGAGATAAAAAGTCGCAATTACCTTTTTTATTTTCTATTCAGTGGCGGAAACAAGCCTCCATACTATAGTCTTTGTGGTGTGTTCAAACACAACCTTTTGGCCCAGACGCAGGCAATGCGAGGCGACACCAGTTTACTTTCAACGCTGATATTGTTAGGTGTGTCTGGGCATTTAGACGGACAACGCTTCTACGTTAAAGCAGACTGGGAAGTTGTTAATTGACAAAAATTAATCTTTTCTTTTTGATTAAGATGCAGCCCCCTGAATCATGCTTTTAATTTGAATATTTTACTTCTATTTTTAAATAAATATTATAATAATTTTGAATCTAGGTCACCTCATTGGTATGTTATCACCAAATCAGCACCAGTTATTACCAGATTATGAAATCTGACCTTTATCCGCCACTATCTTGTGTGTCTTGAGAAAGAGGCTTCCATGCTGCAGGTCCATAACCTCTCCTTTCAGCTTATCTTCCATCACGTCCACCAGGGCGAGTTCGTCAGTCAGATCCTGCACACACACACACACACACACACACACACACACACACACACACACACACACACACACACACACACACACACACACACACACACACACACACACACACACACACACACACACACACACACACACACACACACACACACACACACACACACACACACACACACACACACACACACACACACACACACACACACACACACACACACACACACACACACACACACACACACACACACACACACACACACACACACACACACACACACACACACACACACACACACACACACACACACACACACACAAGATTTAATACACACCTTACATGGCTGCTTAGACGTTGATAAATGTTGAGTTAGGGATTAATTTTATTACTTAAGGTCATGAGTCTGAACCAGTTTGATTTATGTTCCTCTATATTTTCTAATATTTAAAGATTGTTGCACATGTAGGTTCAGTGACTGCATTTTACACCGATGGAAAAATGAAGAGAGCTGAGGAGTGCAGACTCTTAAAGTCTCCAGATATGAGGATCATGTTTATTCTTGGCGGAGGTTCAAGGCCTTCCTTCTCATTCAGAAATCGCTCTACGTTCAAAGGTCAGGAAAGCTTTAAAGCCAGTGTTATTTGTGCTTTACCCCCATTGAGAATTCAGGAGAAAAAAACATGAGCACATTCCTGATGGTTCAAGGAAATATGGGAATCAATGTGACATTTTCATTTCAGACAGTTTTTTGTTGTTGTTCACATGTTATAGGAAACATGGCATTTGATTTATATTGGACCTGCACAAACGGTCCAAATTGGTTAAAATTATTGGCACATAATTATTGTTTAGGCTACCTCATAAAACAAACTTTTATTCAAGATTTCAATACAAGTGATATGAGTTTAAAATAGTCCTATCAGTGAAATTGTCTTTTTCCACTCTCACCACTGTTCCCACTACAGGAAGAGTTAAGACATGACAGGATATGATGAGGAAACCATATTGTGAAATGTTGTGAGGGCTCACAATAGAAGAATGGTTCATCGAGCATTCTGTCCTTTTTCTTAATAAATAATTATAAAGGTGTCCTTTAGTTCATTCTAAAACGCCCAATTTTACTCTATTTAGATCATTTAAAAGGTCTAATTTCATTACATTGTATTCATTACAGTTGTAATTAGTAATTTAGATCATTTAAAAGGTCCAATTTTATATACAGTATATATATATATATATATATATATATATATATATATATATATATATATATATATATATATATTTTTTTTAAATGAATGATTTATTTCTGCATTTATTTTTTAATAAATTTGTCATTAAGATTATTTAAAAAGGTCAAATTTTACTAAATTTATTTAAAAATAAATTGGTAAGTTCTTTGTTTATTTTAACATAAATTAGTCATTTAAATCATTTACAAAAGGGCCAAATTAACTACATTTATTTTAGAATAAATTAATAATTTCTTAATTTATTTTTAAATAAATGAGTCATTTAGACAATTTAAAAGGTCGAATTTTATAAAATTTATTTTAAAATAAATTAGCCATTTCTTCATTGATTTTGAAATAAATTTGTCAGATGATTTAAAAAGGTCCAATTTTACTACATTTATTTAAAAAAAAAAATTGGTAAGTTCTTCATTTATTTTAAAATAAATTTGTCATTTAGATTATTTTAAAAGGTATTTACTCTGTTTATTTTATTTAAATTTTATTAATAATTTATTACTATTTTAAAATAAATTATTTGCAATTTCTATTTTAAACTTTTTAAAAGGCAAAGCATGAATGTTGTCAGTGATATAATATCACTAGTGATGAGTGTGTATCCAGTGCGTGACCTCACTGACCTTGAGAAGGATGCTGATGGCGGCGGCCATTCCCACCATTCCCACTCCGACCACCGTCACCTTGTTCGTGGGCCCTGCAGGCTGTTCCTTACTCACGTGAGCAATGAGTTTCTCCTTTGTGGAGGCCATCTTCAGCTACAGGGGACAGAATCTCATCAGTCACTCGGCTTTTAAATCCATCATTCATTTGCTTTTAGAATCAATGCTCTTTGGGAAACTATAGATACTGTGAATCTGAATTGCTTCGAATAAGAAGCCATTTTAAAACAACTGCATTGACTGATCATTTACATGATGATGCAGAGTAGTCCAAGGCAGTGCTTCTCAAACCTGTCCTGACACATTCAGTCCCTCATTGACACATTCAAATGTGCCGGGGATCCCCAGGACAGGTCTGAGTCCCCCCCCCACCCCCCCACCCCCAGCCTCTGCAGTGTTGTGTGCACAGACGCACGTAGAGGAATTAATGCAAAGAGGAGGAACAAATCACGTGAAGAGCCCCTTTCTCATGATTTAAACTGATCATTCAACATATGCAGTCCAAACACACGCACTTCAAAGATGATTTCTAATGTCTGTTATAGTCATTTATCCTCACTAACCATCACTACAAAACCAAAACAACTGAATAAATGATGCCTGTCACTGAGAGGTCTTGTAGAACATGCACTGATGAATGGAGCAAATTAGCATCTATTTATTTATAATAAATACAGTTGGTATTAACGTCTGGGTTTATATATATATATATATATATATATATATATATATATATATATATATATATATATATATATACACATACATACATACATACATACATATACATATATATATATGTATATAAATAAATGTAAATATATATACAGATATAGGCCTATATGAATACGTCTGGGTTTTAATTTTTTTTTTTTTTTTTTCTTAAACGAAAATTTAACCTATTTTTGAACAATGAAGATATATATTTTTATTTCATTACCGTAATACAAAAAGAAATGTCATTACCATAATGTGTCCGGATGTTTTACTGCTCATTATCCCCAATGACGATTATCAGTAGTCTCATTACTTTAATACAGTAATTCAAATTAATTTTCCCGTTGGAGGCCGGTGTTAAGGTGACGCAACAAGGGCGAATCATATCGAGAACATAAATATGGTAAATCTACACGAGCTGAATGAAATACTGACTCATCTCGTGCACACATTGTGCGAATCGGGACTTTTATGTAAAGCATCCGGACTAAATGTACCCTAAAAAACACAAGTACCAGAATCCTTTGCATATAAGGAAGCAAAAAGTGCATGAACAACATGAAGTGCATCTGATCTGTCCTGAAGCACGTAGACTCCAGTGACGCACGAGCAGAATGACAGACCAACATTAACAAAACTGAGTCATTTTCTCCAGTATACATTAAAATGATCGTAAATGATCACTGCATTAAAGAGAATTCGATTAAACATCAATACTTGATCATAAGCTTATTATTTTGAAACAAGCAGCAACAAGTCGTATTTGAGTTCACAATACGAGAAAAATGCAGGTTTATTTGCAAACTGTTATATTCATGATGTGCAACGACGATTATGTAACATCATCACAGCTAGACAGCAAGAGCAAACGGTGCTTACATCAGGACATGAACGATCAGCAGATTTCAATCATATTTATATATGAGTAGGATGTGACTCATTTTACATCCTAATGATAGAAGAAAAATGCCATATATAGATTTAACTATATATATTATAGGAAAAAATAACCAACCAACACCGGATACGTGCTTTTAAGACTATAACTTTCTTTTATTTAATGTGCCTTATATTAGTTAGTAGTGTTCGTGAGTGGCTTACCTGTAGATGCTGTTATTTGACAGTGATATGCAGTGTAGACTGGGCTGTTACTCCGCACTGGTGCTGCTGTGAGTGAGGAAGAGTCTGCGCGCGCAGCTTATAAAGCGCGGAACGCCCTCCTACAGTTGCCCAATTTGCATATGAATGAGAAGGGCGTGGCTTTACGTCCCGTGGTTGAAGTCACGTCCATCTGAGGAAACGTCATGAAGCGGATGTGGCTTAGCGGTGCACGCGCCACGGTTTCAGTACTCTAGTATGCGTTGCTTAACCTACATGTCTGCTTATGTCACAAAAATCTGCTTAAAAAACATATTGAAGAATGGAAAATAACCACAAGTGCACTTGTTTTTTGTTGTTTTTTTTGCTTTATAAACATGATAATACATATTTAATTAAATATGAATAGCAAAATAAAAAAATACTTGACCAGTTTACCTTAATATGTTTTTGATTGTAGCTTATAGCTTCACGTTTTCCCCCCACATTGTATTATACTGTATATTGCAATGCAGGCTACTAAAGCCCTAAATCTTCTTTTTTCAGTGTAAATAAAATTGCACTTGAATACATATAGCTAATACATCTTATAAAATAAAATAGATTGAATAGGTAAAATATCTAATGTTAATGAATGCTAAATAATAATAAAAAATGTACTAAGTAAATTGTAATTGTATTTTTTAATTGCATTTCTATAAGGGAAAATAGTAAACAGTCATTATTCAGTTGAAATTGAAGTTCAGCATTGATTCAGTTCTGTTCAATAACTCTGTAAACATCCCATACCATACCATACCATACCATACCATACCATACCATACCATACCATACATACCATACCATCTTCTTCCACTTATCCGGAGCCAGGTCGCGGGGGGCAGCAGTCTAAGCAGAGATGCCCAGACTTCCCTCTCCTTAGACACTTCCTCCAGCTCTTCTGGGGGGATACCGAGGCGTTCCCAGGCCAGCCGGGAGACTTCCTTGGGGTCTCCTCCCGGTGAGACGTGCCCGGAACACCTCCCCGGGAAGGCGTCCAGGAGGCATCCGGAACAGATGCCCAAGCCACCTCAGCTGGCTCCTCTCGATGTGGAGGAGCAGCGGCTCTACTTTGAGCTTCTCCCGACTCCCGAGTGAACAGGTACATCGACCATGTTACTGCAGAAGCTGCACCGATCCATCTGTCAATCTCCCGTTCCATCCTTTCCTCACTCGTGAACAAGACCCCAAGATACTTGAACTCCTCCACTTGAGGCAGGAACTCTCCACCAACCTGAAGCGAGCAAACCAGCCTTTACCGACTGAGAACCATGGCCTTGGACTTGGAGGTGCTGATTCTCATCCCAGCCGATGATGGGGCCAACATGACAACATCATCATAGAAATTCTGTCCATAAAAATGATGAACAGAACCGGTGACAAAGGGCAGCCCTGCCGGAGTCCAACATGCACTGGGAACAAGTCTGACTTACTGCCGGCAATGTGAACCAAGCTCCTGACTGGACAGCCCTTAGCAAAGAGCCCCGGACCCCACACTCCCAGAGCACCCTCCACAGGACGCCGCGAGGAACACAGTCGAATGCCTTCTCCAAATCCACAAAGCACATGTGGATTGGTTGGGCAAACTCCCATGAACCCTCCAGCACCCTGGAGAGGGTATAGAGCTGGTCCAGTGTTCCACGACCGGAACGAAAACCGCACTGTTCCTCCTGAATCCGAGGTTCTACTATCGGCCGAATGCTCCTCTCCAGCACCCTGGCATAGACTTTCCCAGGGAGGCTGAGAAGTGTGATCCCCCTGTAGTTGGAACACACCCTCCGGTCCCCCTTCTTAAAAAGAGGGACCACCACCCCGGTCTGCCATCCCAGAGGCACTGTCCCCGACCGCCACGCGATGCTGCAGAGGCGTGTCAGCCAAGACAGCCCCACAACATCCAGAGACTTGAGGTACTCAGGGCGGATCTCATCCATCCCCGGTGCCTTGCCACAGAGGAGTTTCTTGACTACCTCTGTGACTTCAGCTTGGGTGATGGACGAGTCCACCTCCGGGCCCTCGGCCTCTGCTTCCTCAAAGGAAGCATGTCGTGGGATTGAGGAGATCCTCGAAGTATTCCTTCCACCGTCCGACGGTATTCCCAGTTGAGACCAACAGCTGCCCACCTCCACTGTAAATAGTGTTGGTAGGGCACTGCCTCCCCCTCCTGAGGGGCCGGACGGTTTGTCAGAATCTCTATGAGACCAACCGATAGTCCTTCTACTGAACTCCTCCCAGGCCCGATTTTTTGCCTCCACAACCACCCGGGCTGCAGTCCGCTTGGCCTGTCGGTACCCGTCAGCTGCCTCAGGAGTCCCACAAGCCAGCCAGGCCTGATAGGACTCCTTCTTCAGCTTGACGGCATCCCTTACTTCCGGTGTACAATGGAGGTGGAGAACATGGTCCACTCGGACTCAATATCTCCAGACTCCCTCGGGGTCTGGTTGAAGCTCCGCCGGAGGTGGGAGTTGAAGATCTCTCTGACAGGCGACTCGGTCAAACGTTCCCAACAGACCCTCACAGTACATTTGGGTCTGCCGAGTCTGAACATGGTGAACATGGTGTTCGTTATGGACAAGCTGTGACTAGCACAGAAGTCCAATAACAGAACACTGCTCGGGTTCAGATCAGGGGGTGTGTTCCAGGTGTCACTGTCGCTGCCCATGTGGGCGTTGAAGTCCCCTAGTAGAATGACGGAGTCCCCATTCGGAGCACTTTCCAGCATCCCTCCCAGAGACTCCAAGAGGGGTGGGTACTCTGCACTGCCGTTTGACCTGTAGGCACACACGACAGTGAGAGACCTGTCCCTGACCTGAAGGCACAGGAAAGCGACCCTCTTGTTCACCGGGGTAAACTCCAACACATGCGACTGAGCTGGGGGGCTATAAGCAAACCCACACCAGCCTGCCGCCTTTCACCGTGGGCAACTCCAGAGTGGTAGAGAGTCCAGCCTCTTTCAAGGAGTGTGGTTCCAGAGCCCAAGCCATGCGTGGAGGTGATCCCGACTAGTCGGTACCTCTCAGCCTCCAGCACAAGCTCAGGCTCCTTCCCTGCCAGCGAGGTGACGTTCCACATCCCTAAAGCTAGTTTCAATGTCCAGAGATCGGGTCGTTGGGGCCCCCGCCTTTGACTGCCACCCGATCCAATATGCACCGGCCCCTTAGGGGGAGGGCCTGGCTCCAGGGTGGGGCCCCGGTTGCGCCATGCCGGGCGACGTCTCAGTCCTTGGTTGTATCTGCTTCATAATGGGCTTAAATCTCTGTAAAGATCATCAATTATTAAATTACTTTATTTAATCTATAAAGCAGTTCTGCAGAAAATTTTCAGTTCTCATCCAATAGTGTCAGTGCAGTCAATAATATTGTTGAATATTAAGCAAGCCAGAGGCGACAGTGGCAAGAACCCAAACTCTGACCAACCAACGATTCACTGCATTAAATCAGAAATTGCAAGATATAAACACACAAAGCAAACCTGGTAACACTTTAGAATACTGTTCCTTCATTAATTAATAACTACAGGAACAAACGAGTAACGCACTATTAACGTTCTAGTAACTACTATTAACTATAATATAATATATTATGCAATATAATATTAATTATGAATCTGTAGTAGTTCTGAGTAGTCTTCAGTGAGGTATGAAACATAGTAGTTACTGATTAGCTAATAGTGAACTACCACATTCAACTGAGTGCTATTACTTACTAGTAAGTACTTAATTACTTAATTTGTTTATCAGAGTTTCTTGTTAGTTAATAGTAGTTACTAGAATGTTAATAGTGCGTTACTCATTTGTTCCTGTGTAGTTATTCATTAATGAAGGAACAATATTCTAAAGTGTTACCGCAAACCTTATACAATGAACATATAGGCATTAAAAATACATAAGCTAGAGGATACTTTTAATATTTCTCTATTATAAGTACACATTGTACTTGAAGAATGACCAGCATCCCTGTCAGAGAAGTGTGTGAATGTGCTGTGTCATGCTGAACTGGCATATAGGTTTCAACAACAGAAACGGCCCAAGGAAAAGGAGGAAAAGGAAAAGTATTATAGTCGGTAGACAGTTGTAGCAGTAGCCTAGTGTAAAAATAGCAGACGGAAAAACAAAATATGTTTGTATAGGCCTAATTATCTGATAGCCTACACGATTGGCATATATATTAAAACATTAACCACCAGTTTTAGACTAAATTTGTAGGCTCTTACCAAAAATAGGTCAATAGGTTAGCTGGTTAAGGTTAATCTATAAAAACATACAACAGACTGATTATTAAGTGGTTATAAGAGTAGGCCCTTCTGTCCAGTTTGTAATATCTTTTGTAATGAAAGTGCACCATCTTGTGGTAAATAAAGCCCATTTCATCCATATTTTTGTATGTAGTTTATTTTTATAGTCTTCAATTTTAGAGTTTCAAGTTCAGTCAAGTATTAGGCCTAAATAATATTTTTTGTTACAAAATTGCCCCGTGTTCAGCTAATAGTAACTGTAGCTGTAGCTGTTATCTAGTGTGACAGACAGGTCATGACAAGTTACATGGCATTGCATAATGAAAAAAAAAAAAAAAAAAAAAGAAAAAACCTTAAGGAACGCTAATGTATTTTGCCATTCCTAAAGGAATCAACTCAAAACCAAGATCTTTCTGGATAAATTGCCATTTCAGTTTACAGTATTTTTTTCTTTAGAATTTCAGTTTAACCCATTGTATCTTAGACATTTAGGACTGTAATAACTGATCCCTGTTGGAGATCAAATAATATCAACATTTCTGAGAATCTTCATTTTTTGTAGTTGCTAAATAGGTAAGAAAATAAAAAAGAACTTTTGATCGAGATATACTTAAAAGTATAACATATAAAAAAGTATAAGTATTTAAGTAGCCTATAGTTGTGTTTACTCTTTTGATTGAGTAGCCTATTAAATACTTTTTCACATAGGTTTACATACTGTCTTATAAGCTTACATTGTTTGAAAATATTGATTTATATAGAAAACAGATGTTCCTAATTCTGAGTATCTGAATTCTACTTCACTCTTTCGTGTTTTCACTGTTATACGGCAGAAGGCGCTATTACACATTTCCTCTCAGGATCAAAACACAGGTGAAGAAGAAGTAGAAACAAGTGATAGAAGATTGCGTACTCAAATGTAAAATAACGCAACGATCAAACATTAAACAGCATATTCAAGTTAAAAAATGTCTAACGTTAACGAATGAAATCTCGAACCCATGAAGAGGAAACGACGGTGAATCTTTGGGGGTGTTGATGGACTCGATCTACTCCATCATCTCCAATCCGATCGGGGTAACGCCTTTGACAAAAATATGTAGGTTTTAGCAGCGTTTTTTTTTTTACATTTTTTTTTTTTAAAATGAAACATAGCTACATTAAGGTGCTGATAAAAAAAGATGCATAAATAGGCCTTAAATGTTTTTGTTTTTTTAAAATGAAAAGAGTTAAAGTACAGTTAAAGGAATACTTAAAATAGAAATAAAAAAATAATACCGAAGTAGAAACATAGTAGTACACTTAAAGTGCAAAAATCATATATAAATAGTAAACTATAAGTATGATGTTATGTCCACTTAAAGAAAAGTATACTTGAAGTATAAAACTACTAGCTAAACTATAGTTTACTGAGAGTATAGCCTACTTCAAATTGTACTTTCATAAACTAAAAAATGTGCTACAACAAGTATTTGACAACTTCACTTGTAGTCCAGCTGCAGTACAAATTAAAAACTTAGTTGTCTGTTACACTCAAAGTATACTTAAAAGTATACTTTCATACACTAAAAAGTGGGCCAATTTAATCCCAAATTGAAACTGTACATTTACAAGTTTACTACTAGTACATGGATATTAATATACTTTCTACATTAAGTAAGCTATACTTAAAATATATTTGAACTTTACTTAAGTATACTTAATAAAATTAACTTGAAGTAGGCCTATAGCCTATTGTTTTTTTGTTAGAGTTGCTCTGCTAACTCAAGAGAAAAGAATTCATTTATTTCCCCACTGTTTACTCTCAATCCATCATGAAGCTCGCTCGTGTCTTCAGGGCAAACTGCCACACTGCGCTTATTGCACAGAGTTTTGAGACTTCTTGGCTGACGACAACACAATAGTTGTATGGACTTCGTTGAAGTGAGCAAGTAATCAGATCACAGCTTTCGGCAAGTCTCATTTCGATCTCCAAACTACGTTGGACCATAGGCGCTACACGTACGACATTTATCATGAAATGTTGTCGTTCCATGTGGCACTTTATCCCGACGGCCTTCTTTTCATCTGTGCTTTTTCTTCTGTGCTTCAACTTTCCTCGTCTGTCCCTCAAGTAAGGTAAACTTTTCCTTCTCTACTCTTGCTGTTTCAAACATGCAAAGCTCACTGCAGCTCATCAATCTCATAACTACAGCATTCAGTGAGGTTACTTTAAAGTGTAATTAACCCCAATTAGACGTTGAGAAAGACTATCAGGCTCCACATGGTAAGTCAGCGTGGTGTGTAGCTTACATCATGTCATCTGCTATTATGGCTCCACAGGGAAAGCCCTTATCAAACTTCTTTTTCCAATCAGTTATGAAATCAGTAGTTAGTCCTAGGGTTGAAATGAGGTTTGATTATCAACCTTAATTGTTGCCATTTGTCTTAATTTGTGTGCCCTGTGAGAATAAACTGAGGGGCTGTTTACACGACACTGTTTTCAACTAAAAACGTAAAACTTTCTTATGCGTTTGGCAGTTCATTTTACTCATTACACATTTTTAAAACGGGTTTCATAGTGCAAGTTTTTGAAAACGGTCTTCGTGTAAACTACAAAAACACGAATCTCTGAAGACGATGTCATCATGCACATGCGTATTACGTGTTTAATCTATAGTGTTTCATTTTCATTTAATGGCCTGGCAGCAGAATACAGCAGAAAATGTTGTCGTTTTCGCGGATCCGTCAAGTCACATTTATTTATATAACGCTTTTTACAATACAGATTGTTTCAAAGCAGCTTCACAGAGAAAGAAGAGAACAGGAAAATAATGCAAAAAAGTTTGTTTCCAGAAGAAAATAGCATCACAGTCCAGCTTAAGTAAGTTCAGTGATGTTTCATTTTTGTTTTAAAAAAGTTATTTAGTTCATTTATATATATATATATATGTAGCCGCTCTGGAGTAAACCGTAATGTCATCGTCCAGCTCAATTCAGTTCTTGTATAATAGTCAATGCAGGCAGATCAGTATTATTGTTGAATATTAAATTAAATGTTAAATTTAATGTCCCCAACTAAGCAAGCCATGCCAATGGCAACAAAGGTGGAAAAAGGCGACAGTGGCAAGGAACCAAAACTCCATCAGTGACAGAATGGAGAATAAAACCTTGGAAGAACCCAGGCTCAGTCGGGGCCAGCTCTCCTCTGGCCAACAAGCGAACAGTGTATGATTATGATTCAGGCAGCATTACAGGTCAGAAGTCAGTTTGGTTTGGAACAATCAGAATATTATCCATCCATCTGGTTGAAGATCGGAGTCACACCGGGATGGAGACGAGTTTGTTGAGGATCAGTGCCGATGGCTGTCGAGTCGATGACCATTTTTCTGGCTGCTCTCTTAAGGGCCAGAGTGTGCTCGTTGTACCACGGCGTTGGACTATTTTCTTTAATCTTCTTTAAGCGCAACGGAGCAACTGTGTCTGAAGTGCTGGAAAAGAGAGAGTCAAAACTTTCTGTCGCAATATCGAGTTCTTCTAAGCTATCTGGGATGCTGAGATGATGAAACTGATCAGAAAGATTATTAATAAAGCAATCTTTAGTGGCAGAAGTGATAGGTCTAATATATTTGTAACACTGTCACGGTTCATGAATCGGCTGTCTCATGCTGATGTGTCTGTGTGAATGTAATTGTGTGGGTGTGGTTACTCGTTGTGTTGATTAGTGTCACCAGCTGTCTTCAATCCCAGTTCCCTTTATATGCCCAGTGATTTTCCCTCTCATGTTGTCAGATCGTTGTGGTTGTTCCTCGGTGTGTGTCCTGTTCCTGTGCCTCGTCTGAGAAGTTCTTCGTCTGGATTTTCGTCAGTTCTTCGTGTCGTCTGATGTCCCACGGTTCCTGGTTGTCTCACTCGAGCACGCTGTTCACCGCACCACCACCGGATCGCCATCTCGTCCCTGCTTCATCTCCACCTGAGTGTTGTCCCCGACCTGTGTCTTCATCTGACCACTTTCTAAATAAACTGAGATTTTACTTGCATTTGCATCCTCCCGTTATTTCCTCACAGAACGATCTGACCAATCATGGATGCAGCAAGTACGTCCCAGATCAACGATTTCATCGCCCACAGTATCTCACGTATGGACCAACAAGAGGAAAACATCTCGGGCACAGGTCGTGCGGTGCAAGCACTCGTGAAGCAGGTGTCCGAGCTCACCCAACAGGTACAACTTCTACGGATTCCCACTGCGCCCCCCACGCCGCCCGTTCCCCCACCACCAGCGCCTGCTGCAGCTGATCGCCCAGAGCCACGCCTACCCACACCTGAGGGTTATTCCGGCGAGCCGGAGTTTTGCAGAGCGTTCCTCACGAGATGTTCCATGCATTTCGCTCTACAGCCACGCACTTTCCAGAGTGAACAGGCGAAGGTGGCATTTGTATTGACCCTGCTGTCAGGGAGAGCAGCGCTTTGGGGAACGGCGGTGTGGGAGAACGGAGACAACTGCTGCACCTCGTTCCAGGCACTCTCCGAAGAAATAAAGAGGGTATTCGATCGTGCTGTGGCGGGTAAGGAGGCGGCCAGATTACTCGCCGAACTGAGACAGGGAGAAGGCTCGGTGGCGGACTTTTCCATCCGGTTCCGCACCCTGGCCGCAGAGTGCCGTTGGAACGAGGAGGCGCAGTGGGATATGTTCCTGCATGGGCTGGCTGACCGCGTTCAAAGAGAAATTTATGCTTTGGACTTACCTGAGACGCTAAATGGATTGGTGGAACTTGCTTTGAGAGTAGACGCTCGTCTGAATCGTGTGACCAGATTGACGCGTACCAGCCATCCACAGCCCAGCACGGAGGATTTCCAGCCCAGTGGCGCGAGCGCGGTCAGCCCCGCATTCGATCATGAGCCCATGCAGGTGGGGAGAGCTCGACTTTCCCGGGAGGAGAGGGAAAGGCGGAGATCCCAAGGACTCTGTCTGTACTGTGGCCGGGCGGGCCATTTCATCCATGCCTGCCCGGTAAAAGGGGCAAGCCCGGTAGTAAGTATGAGGCTACTATCGGGTGGGATCTCCGCCGAGAAGACCTCATCACCATCATCGACCCTCCTCCCGGTAAGACTGAGATGGCGAACGTCGTCGCACTGCACCAACGCACTACTGGATTCGGGAGCAGAGGGTAATTTCATGGACTTTAAACTTGCACATAAGCTTCAAATCCCCATCACTCCTCTCTCACACCAGATTACGGTCAACGCACTCAATGGTCAAGAACTCCCCCGGATTACTCATTCCACTGAAAGTATCACCCTCATCACTTCTGGCAATCACACGGAACTCATTTCATTCCTCCTCATGGACTCACCACTTGCACCAGTGGTTTTGGGACACCCGTGGCTTTCCAGACACAACCCCCGTGTCGACTGGTGCACTAACACTGTTTCCACATGGAGTAACCACTGTCATGAGTCCTGTTTAGTGTCTGCCTGTCCTTCTGTGTCTGGTTCTGTGTTTCAGAGTGAGGCGGCGGATTTGTCTAACGTGCCCGCAGAGTACCTCGACCTGAAGGAGGTGTTCAGTAAGTCTCGTGCTGCTTCTCTTCCTCCGCATCGTTCCTATGACTGTGCAATAGATCTACTGCCAGGTAAATCTCCGCCTAAGGGCAAACTTTACTCTCTTTCTGTTCCCGAGAGGGAGGCCATGGAGAAATATATTTCTGATTCTCTAGCCTCTGGGTTCATCCAACCTTCCTCTTCTCCTGCGGGGGCGGGGTTCTTTTTCGTTGGAAAGAAGGATGGTTCTCTGCGACCTTGCATTGATTACCGAGAGCTGAACAACATCACGGTAAAGAATTCTTATCCTTTGCCGTTGATGTCTTCAGCTTTCGAGAGGTTGCAGGGAGCATCTATTTTCACAAAACTGGACTTACGTAATGCATATCATTTGGTTCGCATCAGGAAGGGGGATGAATGGAAAACCGCTTTTAATACCCCTAGAGGACACTTTGAATATTTGGTTATGCCCTTCGGGCTTTCCAACAGTCCAGCGGTTTTCCAGGCACTCGTTAATGACGTGTTGAGAGACATGGTAGATCAGTTCATATATGTTTACCTGGATGACATATTGATTTTTTCTTCGTCTCTCCAGGAACACGTTCAACACGTCAGACGAGTGCTCCAGAGGTTGTTAGAGAATGGGCTTTTTGTCAAGGCGGAGAAATGCGCGTTTCATGCACAGTCTGTTCCTTTCCTAGGGTACATCATCTCTTCTGAGGGAGTGCGCATGGATCCTGACAAGGTTAAGGCTGTGGTAGATTGGCCAAGTCCAGATTCCCGTAAGGCCCTACAGCGGTTTCTGGGGTTCGCCAATTTTTACCGGCGTTTCATTCGCAATTTCAGCCAACTAGTCGCACCTCTGACTGCCTTGACCTCCCCCCGAACGACGTTCAGGTGGTCGAACACTGCCGAGGCAGTGTTCAACAACCTCAAAAGTCGCTTCGTTTCGGCTCCCATTCTTGTCACCCCTGATCCCACACGTCAGTTTGTGGTGGAGGTCGACGCGTCAGAGGTGGGAGTAGGAGCAGTGCTTTCACAGCGCGCTTCCTCAGACGACAAGATGCATCCCTGCGCGTTTTTCTCTCATCGACTATCGCCTGCCGAACGTAATTATGACATTGGTAACAGAGAGTTGTTGGCAGTCAAGTTAGCGTTGGAGGAGTGGCGTCATTGGTTGGAGGGTTCGGGGGTACCCTTTATCGTCTGGACTGATCATAAGAATCTTGAGTACATCAGATCGGCTAAAAGACTCAACTCCAGGCAGGCTCGGTGGGCTCTTTTTTTCGGACGTTTTGATTTTGTTCTCTCGTACCGCCCGGGTTCCAAAAACATCAAACCCGATTCTTTATCTCGTATTTTTGATCCATCCGAACGCCCGGTTACTCCCGAGTGTATTTTACCTGAGAAGGTTGTCATCTCCACTCTAGTATGGGAGGTCGAATCGAGGGTCAAGACAGCCCTAGAAGGGGTAACGCCTCCGCCTGGTTGCCCACCGGGTCGTTTGTTTGTTCCGGAGGGGTTACGGTCCGACGTTATTCGATGGGGTCATTGCTCCAACGTGGCTTGTCATCCAGGAGTGACGCGAACCAGTTTTTTAGTTAAACAACGATTCTGGTGGCCATTAATGGCTCGCGACATTCACGATTTTGTGTTGGCTTGCTCAGTTTGTGCCACTGGTAAGACATCTAACCAGCCCCCAGATGGGTTACTTCGACCGCTGTCTGTCCCTTCGAGACCCTGGTCCCACATCGCTCTAGATTTTGTCACCGCCCTCCCGCCCTCCAGAGGCATGACGGTTGTTTTAACCGTAGTGGACCGATTCTCGAAGGCGGCACATTTCATCCCCTTGCCCAAATTACCTTCAGCCAAGGAGACAGCGGTCACAGTCATAGATCACGTTTTTCGGTTACATGGCCTCCCGATGGACGTGGTCTCTGACAGAGGTTCCCAATTCGTGTCCAAATTTTGGCGAGAATTTTGTAGGTTACTGGGGGCCACGGTCAGTCTGTCCTCGGGCTATCACCCCCAGAGCAACGGCCAGTCTGAGCGAGCCAATCAGGACCTCGAGAGAATGTTGCGATGTTTGGTTGCCAAGAATCCTTCGTCCTGGAGCCAACAGCTTTCTATGGTGGAGTACGCCCACAATTCGTTACCAGTGTCATCCACGGGCCTCTCGCCATTTGAGTGTAGTTTAGGTTACCAGCCACCAATTTTTCCTAGTCTGGAATCCGAAGTCGCGGTCCCCTCCGCTCACGCATTCGTCCAGAGGTGTCGCCGTACTTGGACTAGAGCCCGTGAGACTCTACTCCTAGCAGGGCGGCGCATGAAGGCCAAGGCCGACCGCCACCGGTCAAAGCCTCCCGTTTACGTCGTGGGTCAAAAAGTGTGGCTTTCTACTAAGAATATTCCGCTCCGCTCCGTGTCTAACAAGTTAGCTCCCAAATTCATTGGCCCGTTTCCTGTCACCAAGATTATTAGTCCGGTGACAGTCCGACTCAAACTTCCTCCTGCGTACAGGAGAATTCACTCCGCCTTCCATGTGTCTAAAATTAAGCCCGTGTTTTATTCTCATATTAATCCGCCTGCCCCGGTTCCCCCCCCGCCGCGCCTCGTAGATGGGGAACCCACCTATTCGGTACATCGCATTCTGGACTCGAGACGGAGGGGACGCGGATTTCAGTACTTGGTGGACTGGGAGGGTTACGGTCCGGAGGAGAGAAGTTGGGTACCTGCTAGAGACATTCTGGATCACTCCCTTATCGATGATTACAATCGACAGGTAAGGTTGTCTGGGAACGCCAGGAGGCGTTCCTAGGGAGAGGGGTACTGTCACGGTTCATGAATCGGCTGTCTCATGCTGATGTGTCTGTGTGAATGTAATTGTGTGGGTGTGGTTACTCGTTGTGTTGATTAGTGTCACCAGCTGTCTTCAATCCCAGTTCCCTTTATATGCCCAGTGATTTTCCCTCTCATGTTGTCAGATCGTTGTGGTTGTTCCTCGGTGTGTGTCCTGTTCCTGTGCCTCGTCTGAGAAGTTCTTCGTCTGGATTTTCGTCAGTTCTTCGTGTCGTCTGATGTCCCACGGTTCCTGGTTGTCTCACTCGAGCACGCTGTTCACCGCACCACCACCGGATCGCCATCTCGTCCCTGCTTCATCTCCACCTGAGTGTTGTCCCCGACCTGTGTCTTCATCTGACCACTTTCTAAATAAACTGAGATTTTACTTGCATTTGCATCCTCCCGTTATTTCCTCACAAACACGAAGTCAGCTTTGCAGCCTCGGCTAAATGAAGTTTACAGAAGACTAGATAATGATCTGAGATGTCATCGCTCTGCTGCAGAATTTCAACAGCATCAACATCTATTCCATGTGATAATATTAGATCTAGAGTACGATTACGACAATGAGCAGGTCCTGACACGTGTTGTCTAACTCCAATTGAGTTCAGAATGTCTTTAAATGCCAATCCCAATGCATCTTTTTCGTTATCTACATGTATATTAAAATCACCAACAATTAGGACTTATTCTGCAGCCAATACTAACTCTGATAGAAAATGAGCAAATTCTTTGATAAAGTCTGTATGGTGCCCTGGTGGCCTGTATACAGTAGCCAGCACAAATGTCAAGCGCGATTTATCATTTACACTAGATAGTTTTACATTAAGCACACTTCTGTAACACTTCAAAAGAATTATATTTGAAACTAGACTTCTTAGTAATTCTGAAAATATTACTATAAATTACAGCAACACCTCCCCCTTTTCCTTTCAGACGAGGCTCATGTTTATAACAGTAATCATGCGGGGTGGACTCATTTAAAGTAATGCAATTGTCTGGTTTTAGCCAGGTTTCTGTCAAACACAGCACCATCTAGGTTATAATCTGTAATCATATCATTAATAATAAGTGGTTTTGAAGTAAGGGATCGAATATTCAGCAACACAAGCTTTAGCATTTGCTCATCTGTATTATATCTATTTTTTATTTGTTGAACATCGATTTCATTTTTACCCTTAAATGGGTTTGGAAGTTTTTTGTATGTCCTAATTCGGGGAACAGACACAATCTCTATATGATGATATCTAGGTGAAAGAGTCTCTATGTGATGGGATTTATCTGACCTTGGTGACGTGAGACAGCTGGCAGACGGTCGGTTTATCTAGTCTGTCTGCTTCCTGACCTGAGCCCCAATTCATGTTTGAGCTCTAAGACTATGTGCCGTGTGATCCATGTGAATGGGGATCGTTTTGACAAAGTATGCGGAAAACTCAAAGGAAAAACTTATCCTTTTTAAGCATATAATTGTCGTGGAAACGTCCCCTGAAGCCTACTCATATTTCTGTGTGAAAATGACAATTAGCGATAGAAAAGGGTAGCGGGACTCAACAGAGATTCATTATTAATTCATTATGACTCTATTGGCCGAGGTACTATCATTCCAACAAACACAGAACATTTCCTGAACATTTAGTTTTTTGAGAACCAAATAATAACTTTCTCAGAAACGTAATTTTTTTAAAATGTTTTTTACAAAATAAAACATATACAACATTTTTTCCATAATTGTCACTTTTAGAGTATTGTTTTCAAAACCTTCCCTAACCAAAAGCTAACTTTAAAAATTTATGTTTTGGGAAAGCCAATTTACAATGCAGCAACAGACGGTGAACATTGGCAAAAGACTGGGTTTTGTCGGATCAGTGTGTCATGCTAGGTTCAGACTACATAATATTTTTTGTCTGTTACGATAGTCACTGTGTCAGATTATGCGATTTTTACTTCTTAATTCTTGTCATGTCATGGACAAGAAACATGTCAGTATTGTTGCCATAGTTCCTACCTAGTACCATGGTAAGTTCTCTAGGAATCATGGTAAGAGCTTCTACACTGTAAAAAATTCTATGATCAATAAGTTATGACAACACGTTTTTACAAATGCTTTAACTCTTCAAAATAAGTTAACTAATGTTCAACTTTCTTTAATATAATACAAGATTCAACAAATTTTTTAAGTCAGTTTAATGTAATTTAAGTTAAAATGACTTAAACATCCAAGTTGATTGTACTTAATGTAAGGCAGCAACTGTTTTTTACAGTGTATGAGCAATGGACTATCATATTGCCTTGGCATTTAGACTCAGTTGTTCCACATTACCAACCCCCTTTTTTAACAAGAACTAGTGCGCCATCATGTGGCTGGATGGTTGACTAAAAGCAAGTATTTTAATTTTTGTTAAACTAGGCCTGTCAATCAATATTAAGTGTCAGAAAAGCGTGAAGGCGATAACAGACATCGCGAAAAAGGTGAGGGAAAACGAATATGTAGAATTGAATCTAGGGTCTTCATCGGTGTGGGCAACTTTTGTGATCATTGTTGATAAGGAAGGAAAAAAGACCGGTGCAGTTAAATGCACTGCAATACCATATTAAGATTTGATTCAGCTAAAACTGGAACGTCCCATTTGCTGAAGCACCAGAGATCATGTCGGCACAAGAAATCGATGCAAAGCTCCATACGTTTGTTTGTGCGAAGGAGCAGTGGAGTGCCTGCCCAGTATAAAAAGACAATTCTTGATAATCACATTCGAGTCTGTGCCAAAGATCTCAGACCATATACTGAATGTTTGAAACAAGCGCATTTAGTCAGTTAGCACAGAGTTTGGTCGAGATTGGAGCTACGAACGGCCATTGTGATGTCAAAGAACTTCTTCCCTCGGGAGTCACTGTTTCTCATGCCACTTTGGAGAGGTGCGTTGCCTTGAAACAAGAGCTTTTACTTAAAGGGGACATATCATGCTAAATCCACTTTTTTAGCCCTTAAATGCATTTTGTTGTATATTTGGAGTGTTTAGAAGTACAGAAAAGTTGAAATTATTCTCTTCAGGTGCTTCGTTGATATCTTTATATTCTGTTTCGGCCTTATTTTTCAACCTGTTCCGATTTTTCTGTTATCTATGACGTTTTGTGAACTATTACGTCACAGTATTTGCAGCGGAACTGCCAAATAAGGACATTGACTTCCAGCCCAACACTTCGAGCAATCCGCCATTTTTATTTCTCGCTGCAATTTTGTAGTCCAAGCTAAAAGATGCAGAAGTTACGAGAGGGTAAGTTAAAATGCTCGGTTGTTGGATGTAGTAACCCACACGCTTCATTACACCGTCTAATGTAGATGAACTGCCGCGCTTGTGACAGGGCGCATGTTTAACTGAAAGAACGAGCAGAGAGAGAGAGACCCGGTCGCGCGCACGCACTCTCTCTCTTCGGAGCCAGGCGAAAATGTAAACAAGACTTCACCATCTCCAAACTAGATGCTGTCTTGCTCTCTCTCTCTCGCACATATTAATCAAAATAAATCGACACGGTGGTAAAAGGTCGGAAGACCAAAGTTTCATGTGTAAATACAGTAACACACCATTGCGATACATCCATATGAAGACGTTGTTTTGCAGGTTCGTCGTCTTCATTTTCATCTCGCTCCGGCTCCGACTCTGGCTCGAACATGTAAGGCTGGCTTGGACAAGTCTTCCGTTGTTGACATTTTGTTAATAACGTGTGAATAAAAAGTTTCTGTGCCGCTAGATAATCGTATCTCTGCTATCAAACTACAAAAATGGCCGAACGGGGTGGAGTTGAACCGAGTGTCACCTGAAGAGGGGGCGGGGTATGAAGTGTCTCAATTGTATTTAAAGAGACCGCACCAAAACGAGTTGCTCTCAGACGCACATCAGAAAAGGGGTAGAAAAGGGGCCTGTGGAGCTATAATAATGAGGAATTCAGACCCAAGCATTGCAGTTCCGCTTTATATAGACTACAAATGTATGATTTATATGTAAAAAGGAACGTTTTAAAAGCATGATATGTCTCCTTTAAAGTCAAGCATATTATTGCTGAGGCATTTACTTTGTGGAGCATCCACTGACATGTGGACTGATGATTTAATTTTCTAAAGGTCATCTACACATGCATCACACTCCTCTTCATAGATGAAGACTGGATGTTTCAGAGCCGGGTAATTTGCACCAGAGCTTTTCCATTTTACTCAACGGCTGCAAACATAAAAACTGAACCGTTTGAAACAGTTGCATGACTGTCACAGGTTGAAATAGACAAACTTGTGTTTGTTAGCGATCAAGGCGCTAATATACAGGCTGCTCTGGTAACACAGAAGCTGTAATGCACACATTCTCAACACTGTGCTGAAACACACTTTCAAGAAGGGAATTGATGAGGAGGAGGAAGATCCATTATAGCCTGTGAGAACATGTATTAATCAGTGTAAGTCACTGATGACATATATTAAGCTTTCTGGTTTGCAGCTCCACCTGATACGCACCCTCAAACAGGAATGTGAGACTCGCTGGAACATTCAATGATGCTTTCGATAATGTGCAAAGACTTCTTATGACAAGAGGACAAATACACAAAATTAGTCACTTCTCAAAAGATATTCTTCAAATGCTAGTTCAATTTTTGACCCCATTCAAAATGGCAAGTGATGAACTGAGCACCATCTGCTGTCTTTATGGAAATCTACACTGCTTGAGCACTGTGTGGTTACGCTGGCCGACCCTAAAGCACTGGAGATCTGAAATGCAGAGCCAAAGCCCTTCTGAGTGAACGAATTGCACTCGACCACCATGTGAAGCTTGCTGTGCTCTTGTGGCCTAAGTTTAAGCAGCTACGCATGTTCACAAACGAGAGAGATGTACCAAATATACCAAAATATACCAAAGTATATTTATACCAAATTATACCAAAGAGCGAGTTGGACAGCCTTCTCAGTCCAACAGACACGGACCCTCCCATTCCAGATATTACCATCATGTGCCACAGTGGCTGGTCCGTCTGAAGTTCAGCCAGTGGGAGGATGTGGATGACACAGACATGGCAGTGGATGAGTTGAATGCCTACTTGAATAAAAAAATGGTCATTCATGATAGTGACAGAGACATTTTAGGTGTTTGGAAAAACACAGAACACGTCTTCCCAAAGATGGCAACTCTTGCAGGGAAGATTCTGTGTGTTCCAGCCTCCAGTGTTAGTTGCGAGTGTGTTTTCATTGTGTCTTGAAGTACCTCTCTTGGTACAGCAAGGGTCAATGCTTTGCTTTTCCTGAACAGCAACGACAAGTAGGCTGAGAGGAGAACTGTACACTAACATTTAACTGACTGGACATCTGACTTTATTTCAAAACCTAATTGCCGATTGGATAAACCAGCATGTTAAATAGGGTGATCTCTGTTCTGCGGTAATCTGCCTGTAAATCGAGGCAACTATATTATTTGGTTTTAAAAGTTTAAAGGAGTCAAGATAAAATGATTATGAAAATGAACCCAGCATTAGACTACCCTTGTTGCCGTTGGTCGGGGCTTGATTTTGCTGATTGATCACGTTCAATCTGTGTTTGTCGGGTCGTCAGGTGACGTAGGATACTGTAATCTGGTTTGGTTGGTAAGGGTCTGTCGGTGCCGTGTCAATTGGCCTTCTGGGAACCAATTTTTTTTTACTGGTATTAGGGCTAAAAATTCCTCAATTCTGGAGTCACTAGCAAGGTTCAAATTCTGTGTGTAGATGTAATGAAATACTTATATTCAACAGAATGTATTAAAGGGATCATCAAAATAAAGTGAAACTATAGTTAACCATGTTGTAAATTATATTAGTATTATTTATATTTATTATATCCTATATTAATTATTTATTTATTTTATTTTTATATAAATTACACGTTTAAGTTTCATTAAAACATTAACATTTCTATTATTATTTTTTCATATATATATATACACACATACATATAAGGTCAAATAAAGTATGTATGATCTAAAAAAGGGGTTTATTAATCACTCATACAGTGACAGGTTGGGGTTCATCCCTCCCAGGGAGACAATTTAATGCTGGGTAGAAAGCGAGACCTTGCGATCTCATCATTAAGAGAGGAATCAAGGTTAATTGAGGCGGTTAGAGTGAAAGTGCTTCTCTCTCAGGGGGAGATGAGTATGACCACACCAGCGCCCCATCTCTGCCACTGATACATGTGGGAGGTAAAGGTCAAGTGTCGCTGTATCTCAGTCTGGCCTTTCCTCCTACTTTCCCTCACCAACCTTATCCCTCTGATTGTCCCCTCCTCCTCTGTGACCTTTCCTCCATCCCACCATCTTTATCATTCAAACTCACGGATAACAGACGCCCCATGTTCGGCGGGACAGCTGGTGAGGCGGGGAGTCTGGACTGACTGTTTTGACTCTAATCAGATTTTATTATTCCCGATGGGAAAATGTTAGTGAACCCCTGCCAAAATAACATTCTCTCTGCTGTCGGGGTGTGTGTGTGTATATTTTAGTAGTGAAAGTGTGTGTATAGTTGCTAAATTTAATGATTCTCATATGAAATACTGTAGCAGTTCCGTGGTACATCAGACATTGATACTGTACTGAAATTAATGTATCATGGTATTTAGATGGTATTCCAAAGTGCTTTTACAGAACACAATGACAATACCATAGTTCACACCATTTAAGTATAGGCCTGCTATTGTATTACCATGGTACATAAAAAATAAAAATAAATAAATAAATATATATATATATATATATATATATATATATATATATATATAGTGATCATTTTAGAGTGGCCTTTTATTGTGGCCAGCCTAAGGCACACCTGTGCAATAATCATGCTGTCTAATCAGCATCTTGATATGCCACACCTGTGAGATGGATGGATTATCTCGGCAAAGGAGAAGTGCTCACAAACACAGATTTGTGAACAATATTTGAGAGGAAATAGGCCTTTTGTGTACATAGAAAAAGTCTTAGATCTTTGAGTTCAGCTCATGAAAAATGGGGGCAAAAACAAAAGTTTTGCATTTATAATTTTGTTCAGTGTATATCCAGAACATTGTATTACTATGGTTCATATGCAAAAACCACAATATTACCACAGTGAATATCCAAAAAACAACATGGTATTGTAATGAAGTGTAGACTCAGAAGATAACGTTAACGGAAGTATTTATTGACAGCACAGAGCAACAGGGCAGAAATGGGTGAGTATACAGTTCAAATATACGTGGTTGAGTGGAAATAACTTGATAACAGAACTTTCCTTTTGGCAAGTGCAGGAGATCGTGGATGACAGATGCAGGATGGCAGATGGAAGCACACACCTCGTTGTGACTGGTAAGTATGAAGGTAAGCTTGATCTTGTAGGCAAACAGACAGGAACGCTGGAGACACGAGGAAAGGGAGACACACTGGAGAAATACGCAGGAGATCAAGAAAGTCCACTACATAAGAACGAGACTGGACAATGAGGGAAGACGAGGTGTGTACTTTTACGGTGCTGCTGATGAAGGTGATAGCTGGCAGGTGAGAGCCAGAGAGGATGATGGGAATCGTAGTGCTGAAGTGACAGGTGGGATCGTGACAGGTATTACCATGGTAAATGTCTAAAAGACATGGCATTACTTTGATACATGTCCAAAAACATGGTATTTTTGTGATATATGTCCAAAAACTATGTTACCATGGTGCATATGCAAAGAAACATCGTTATGGTAAATGGAAAACCATGGTATTACTGTGGCACAAGATTTTTTATTTTGATTCTCTGCATTTCGCTGCATTTGGATCTTCAACCCAAGTCTCGGAGCAGTTTGTAACAACCATGGTACACTCTCAGAAAATAAAGTACATAATTGTACCTTTAGGGGTACAATGGCTTGTCACTGGGGCTGTACCCTCAAGGGTACAATATTGTACCTTAACCTTTAAAACAGGGGTGCCCAATCCTGCTCCTGCCGATCGACTGTCCAGTTCATCTCCAACCCTAATCAAACACACCTGAAGCAACCAATTAAGGTCTTCAGGATCACTTGAAAATTAAAGGCAGGTGTGTTTGATTAGGGTTGGAGATGAAGAGGATTGGTCACCCCTGCTTTAAAAGAAACGGTACATATATGTACCTTTTAATGCTTTTTGACATATATGTACCTTGAGGTCCAATAATAAGCCCTATTGTAAATTGTACCTTGGGGGATAGAAATGGACTCCTACTGTACCCCTATTTCTGATCTGCACACATAAGTTTTAACAATGTTATAATTTATGTATATATTTTTATTTATAATTAAAAAATGTTTTAAAGTAGTTTTTATTATTGTTCAGTATATGATTTTAATAAAATTATGAATTACCATCTGATTCCATCCATGTACTATGGTATCACCACAGTACTGTACCATGTAAGTGTACAGTATCATGTTCGCTTGTCTAAAACATGCCTGGTTCTGTTGTGGACAGTGTTATAGTATGTGTGTCTGTGGTGTGTGAGGAGCCGTAAGGTTATGATGGGCCACAGGCAGCCATTACCCGCGCGACCTAGCGAGAGTCTGTCCAAACCACTGCTTTCAATCAATCTCTCTGTGCGTGTGGAGCGAGTCAGAAGCAGCAGGAATAGAGACATCTGCAGAAACACATCTGCCATAATCACTGCTGCTCTGTGGCCCTGACGCCCCGTACTTACAGCGGCGTCGGCACACTTCTCATCCATCTATTTTCCCATCCTTCATTGTCTCCTTTCCTCCACCCAGGAATCCCTCAATTGTATTGATTTATTAGTAAAATAAGGTCTATGTAAATAATACGTAATTACAGTCATTCTGTATTTCAAATTTATTTTATAAGATGCAAGATGCTAACATTGCTACAGTATAAGAACTAGACTATAATGGTTATCTGATTTGTCAAGCATGTAAACGCATACATTTTTTTTTAAATGCAGTGGCTTCATAATTCATGTTTGTCTCTTCAAGTTAATCACAGACCTTATTAAACACGTTAAACAGACATTCTTAAAACCCATGGGAAAGTCTTGAGGGAATCCTTGGGTGCTTCTCAATCAGCTTCCTAGGTCGTGAATCAGTGTATTATGTGTACGTGAATTCAGGCAGTGGTAAGTGCAGGACAGCATGATATCATTCTGAACGTTATTTTGTAATGTTATTTAAAGTATGTTATGATAAATACTTTGCTTGTTACATTTACGTGCTACATTTCAGCCGTACATAATTTATAAATGTTAGCAAGATTATGGTCTAGCGATGTATGTTTATGCTGAAATAATGGTTTGTAGTCTGATTAAAAAACAAACATCCATCGCTTGTCATTATGTGTAGTGAGTTGGATCACATTACTTGTTTCGCGCTTCAGAACTTCCGTTAAGGTAATGTATTTGAGCATCGATGCTCCATGATTTTCACGGTGTATTGTGAGACTTTTTAGGGAGCGAACGGTTAAGTGCACTGGTATGATTTTGCAATTGATACAGCTCTTAAAATGGGCGACTCCCTGATCAGTGCCCTTCAATTTGGTCACAGACTACAATTTGATAAACTGTAAGACACTTAAATGTCTCCCTGCAGGCTGACACTGGGCTATATCAGTGCCAGAACATGCTTACACTGCTCAGATTTAAAACAGGACTGAGCAAGAGCAATTATATCAAATGCTTATTTTTGGATGACCCACATGAAAGACCAAATAAGGGAACTACACCATGGACAGTATACACACTATACTGAAACATCAAACATTCCTTTCCTTTTCAAGCCACTAGAAAATGTATTCAAAGAAAGGCTAGGTGGAACTGTCAATCAACAGTGAGAACCAATCAGATTTCAGCTGAGGAAGGCGGGTCTAAGGTGTTGAGAAACAAAGGCAACATAGTGATTTGAGATGAGATTAGTGACTAATTAACGTCTCCAGTTGATTTTATTGTAGTGTTTTCTAGTTGTTTCCTCAGTGTAGCACACAACCTGTAATTATTTAGACACAGCAAACCTAATTATCTGAAACACCCCCAACTTCTCCGTTTGACTGCAAACAATGCTAGTCTTAATATTAGCATCTCAAGACAATGGCTGCATCCAAATATGCATACTTCCCTATATAGTAGGCGAAAAACAGTATTTAAAAGAGCAGTATGTCTGAATTTACAGTATTTATTAAACAGTAGGCAAAAACTACCTGGATAACTCATTACTTCTAATAAGATTCTGAAGTGGGCATCTGATGGATCCTGTAGGGCCATGATCTGTGAATGACAGTGAAGCAATGCAACTGACACTGATAGGTCACGTGACAATGACAACATGTAGAATGAGGAACGTTTAGATTACACTCATACTATATAGAACATATTTTTAAACAGTTGCAAAGTAATTACTTATTCAAAAGAAGTACCTACTCATAGAGCGATTTCAGACACATTCAATAACTTAATCACACTATGCTACAGACAATGAATACCTTAAATTGTGCAGCTTGCTAAGAAAACTGAGTGATCATATTTCACATAAAATTAGCCAGTATCTACAGTACACATCAACCACCCTGAATAGTATGGTAACCGCATAGCAACACACCAAAAACACTCAGGACCATTTAGCAACTGCACATTAGCACCTTAGCATTGTTAGCTTAGACAAGCAGACTCACATTTTCTCTTTCAGAATGTGTATAATCTAGTTTATTGTTAGCCTATACTTCAAGTAATCAGCATGAATGAGGTCCAAAACGATCCACAATGCTTTGTTTTGGATTACCAAAAAATAACTATGACATTACGTTATTTTTTATATGATACAATGCTAATATCGTACTTTTTTTGAACATGTACCATAAAAATACCATTATATTATTGGAAGCACCTTGAAATACCTTGTAAATAACATGATACATGAATGTGCCACGATATTGCGGTCTTCTACCAAGGTACCACTTCTTTTAAGGGGGAGATGCACACCTAATCAAAATGTAAAGGTACATATCTGGGTAATTTGTGGGACGTTTTCATACACAAGCTTGATGTGTGAAATTCAATGACAAGTAAAATGCAGTGATCGCCCAGAAGGTGGCGGTATGCTGTTGCATTTACTTATTTGTCCATGCAATGCATGTGTGTCTCAAAGGATGTATATATTCAAGCTGGTGTGTGTGTGCGTGTGCGTGTGTGTGTGTGTGTGTGTGTGTGTGTGTGTGTGTGTGTGTGTGTGTGTGCGCGTGTGAGATGGTATGTATTGCTGCAAGCCACTATAAAGCTGCTACAACAGCCAGAGAATGTTTTGTGGTCTGTATGATCAATCATTCTCCCATGTGTGCACGGCTGAAACGTATCAGGTGTCATATTTGTGCTCATTAGGCTGTCCGTTCAGCCTTTGTCTCTACAAACACACTGTCACACACAGAAATTCACTTAAACCTGACCCAGCAATGTATAATAAACAAACCTGGGGCTAAATTGACATGCCACATAAATCAGTTTCTGATCACTAATCTAATAACATGACATGAAAAGAAACAAGCTCTGAAGCTCTGGCTGTGGTTGAGTTCCTTCAACACTCTTCACGATATGGGAAATAGCCTAAGAAACTCCAAATATGATGATCCTATGCGAGTGACCCACTTCCTAAAATATAAAGTCAACTAGATATCATAAAGAATTATTTATACAGTGTGTGAAAATTATTAAGTGCGATATAAAGACATGTTATTTCCTAAATTAAATGATTGACATCCATTTGAAAGCCAAAACAAATTATTAAAGTAGTATCTGGAAAATATTTGCTTTGTATTGAGTTAAGCATTACAGAATTTTGTTATTTTCCACCCATTAGATTTGGGTTATATAAGAGAAACATTTTAAAACCAAATTTATCTGTAAAGCAGTTTTCAAAATGAATATTGTTCCAAAGAAGCTTTACAGAAAATCACCATACAACCAGTAAACAAGCTAAAAAAAAAAACAGTTTTAGGCCTAGTTAGTTTTTCTTTTTGGTATTATTTATATTTTTCTCTCTCTAAATTTTTCATGGACCTCCTGGTGGTCCACGAACCCCAGTTTGAAAATTATAGATCGTTTCATGCCGTGTTTACAATATTATTTCAGCACAACAAAAGGATCTCTGGGAAACAAACATCAGAAATATGAAGTGTGAATATTGTCTGTAATGTTCCCTGGTATGACAGGTGTATATTTCATCATTCTCATTTTTCTTTTCTTACTTAAATGAATCATATTTAAGTTCTCCACAGGCATCAGTGACAATAACTTCTGATTTCTGCACCACAGAAGACCGACCTACAATTCGCTTTTCTTCTGCCCATGTTTTCATGCTGTTCTCAAATGTTGTTCACTGTTACATCTAACACACAAACATTACTGGTATAACAACAGGTAAAGTGGCACTTCATATAAATTCAAAAAGTGTAAAAATGCATTTATATCACAACTTGAACTACAAACTTAAGTCTATTGGCAAACAAACAATCAAAAGATTCATTAATCATGGATTTTAAGGCCTGAAGTCTCGCTTGTTCTCGATGTAGAAGAGCTGACCAGTCTGCCAGTGAGCACGAGAAATAAAGCAAAAGAGGCTCCCAGCATCTCTGTTGACTCCAGCTCTTAAATGCTTACAGATGGGCTATAATGGGTTTCCCTGTTTGCCGCTGATCCTTCAATTAATCAAACTCTCCTTCTGTTTACACTGAACCTGTACCAGCTTCTTCTACCTGATTCCAAGCCACAGCACGCTTGTACAACTGATCTAAGATCAGTGTAAGAAGATGAAAAGCAGTTTTATGTCAAATTATATTAAGTATGTACAGAAGCATTACGAGTTGAAGAATCAAGCATGCTTACCTGTCACGTTGAAAAGTCTGATTCATTCCAGTGAATTGGTTTATCTTAAATGGCCTTAGATGAAGAGATGGAAAGTCTGATTCGTCTTTGTGAATTTACCGAAATAAATTTAACGGTTCTTTATCTCATGTAAAGTTGGAAAGTTTCTCTTATTTGTGGAGTTGGAAAGTTTGATTCATTCTATTGAATTGTTTCGTCATACTGGCAACCAGGCAGCCAGATACAATGTATGCTGATTTCATAAGGGCTTTGCTGAAAAAGTAGCAAGAAGCAAGAAAGATACATGCAGAGAATGTCTAATAAGGGGAGAACTTCCACTCTCAGTAAACTTCTGGCTTCTGAACTGGTTGCAGTTCCACTCTGGTTCCATATGAGGGCGCTCACAGGACGAGTGCAGAATGAATGGAGGTCTATGGTGCTATACCCTTCAAAATCCACTTTTCTCAGGATATAATTTTTTGTCTAGTAATTTGAATGTTGTATTCGAAAGGAGATGCAAAGAAATTACACATTGCTGGGTGTTAGATTTTTTAGAGTCACTTATTTGCTTTAAAAAGTCTTTTAAAAATGTCAATGACGTCATACACATCGTACGACCACATGCTTTGGTGCTTTTGCGCTCTGCACTTTCTTTTCTCTCGAGGCATCGACAACACAGCTAACACAGGTAAATACACGTGCTAGAAGAGTTTTTATTTTGTTGTTTTAAAAGACCACGCCGAAAATACACACACACACATGATGCCATCAAGCGGTATCTCTGGTCATAATCAGTCCTTCACTGACCAATCAGCGTTCATTAGCAGAATGCTAGCGTGCTATGGGCAACAACAACTTAACCTGTAAGAAATCGAAAGGACATAAGTACTCGTTCATTCAACTTTCGACCCATAACCCATGTTGAACTTGCAAAACCTACTGTACAATCAAATCTGAGATTTCTCAACGTCAATCGGGTGAAAGAGACAAATTTAGGCATCTAGCTCCATAGACTCCCGTTCATTTTGCACTCATGGGTGATCGCCCCCAGTGGAACTCTGGTGGAACTACAACCAAAATTCGGTACAATAGGACTTAATAGGGAGTGGCCAGGCTCTCCGTAGACGGGCTCTGATACATGCTTAGTCCGAAATCGCATACTATATAATAGGTACTACACTTGGTTTGAGACTTACTTTGTGACTGTTAGAAAAGTATCTTCTATTATAGTATGAATGTGTGTAGTATGAATGAAATTTGGACGTACTACATCCGCCATGTTGTTATTGTCATGTGACACACCGTCAGTTGCGTTGCTTCACTTTCATTTGCAAATCCTCTCCTATGGCTTCATGGGATAGTAATGTGTCCATCGAATGAGCACTTCAGAACATTTTTGCTGGAAGTAGTAAGTCATACGGGTACTTTTCGCCCACTGATTTATGAATACTATGAATTCGGACATACTACTCGGCTCACATACTGTTTTTCGTCTACTATATAGTATAGAAGTAGGCATATTCATACGCAGCACTCTCCGGCCACTTTATTAGGTACACATGGTCAACTGCTTGTTAATGCAAGTATCTAATCGGCCAATCACATGCAGAAACTCAAAGCATTTAGGCTTGTAGACATGGTCAAGACGATCTGCGGAAGTTCAAACTGAGCATCAGAATGGGAGAAAGGTGATTTAAGTGACTTTGAACGTGGCATGTTTGGTAGTGTAAGACGGCTGGTCTGGGTATTTCAGAAACTGAAGATCTACTGGGATTTTCACACATCTCTAGGGTTTACAGAGAATGGCCCAAATAAGAGAAAATATCCAGGTAGCAGCAGTTCTGTGGGAAAACATGCCTTGTTGATCCCAGAGGTCAGAGGAGAATGACCAGACTGATCCAGCTGATAGAAAGGCAACAGTAACTCAAATAACAGTTGGTCATAGTTCTTAAGACTTTGAAGAACTTCAGTCTTAACATAATGGCTATGTTTATGCAACTGTTCACTATGCAAACTAATCACTAACGCAGTAGGCTATATGAAATATGCTAATTTATTCAAAAACAAATTTATTTGAAAACAGTCATTGGTTTTTTTATATCATCAGAAAGTTCTATATTTAAAAAGATATTAATCTGTAAGTTTCAGTAGTTTTTCCAATATTTTATATCACAGTAGAATACAATATCAATAAATCTGCAATTTGTGGATGCATCTTCCAAAACAGCACATATCAAATCATAGCTAGGAGTGGTAGCAAATGTTAGTTTGTATGACTAACAACAGGCATCTCATCTCAATATAAAAAACGTAGTAAATTCAAGAAAGATTAGCGCGCACTTGTAAGACCTTTAACGGACATTCACAGAGCATCATGCTAAGTCATTTCCCGCCCTTCAGATCTACAAACCATTTCTCCAGTTTCACCCTTCTATCTGATATGTGCATCTGCATCTCATTAGCATAACTCTGTATAATATTCCCGTCGCGCCCGGTTGCTCACGCACGGACAATCGGGCAATTGTAAATCAAAGATACAGAGGACACTATTTACCAAGTTTATTTGGTTTGCGCCCGTCAGCATGTAAACAGTAAATAGCACGACTGCTTGCTGCGACTCCTGATTAATTTCACAGTCGTTGTGATGCAGGGGAGCGAGGGACTTACTGCCAAACTTGATTAGACACAACATGTACAGATGTTCCTCAATGCTTCAAAGGGAGATTCTCACTGAGAACTGTTATTGTGGATGGGGAAATGAGAGTTGGGTGTTGGTGACTGTGATGCTACCAAGGATGTGTTCCTACATCAGCTCCTTTTCTTTTCTTTTGGAGATTGTAAGTTTTGGAATCCGTTGAGTTTATAAAAATAATAATATAGATGAAAACTTTGAAACATTCTTCAAAATATCTTCTTTTGAGTTCTAGCCCGATCTCATGAGAAATCGTATATATTTAACAAGGAGGTGATTTTCTATGAATGTGTATGGTGTGAATCCTACAAAAAAGTAAGAATGAAGGTTCACTCCTAAACATAACCATCACTGGGGTGTGCCGCGTGAACTGGAAAAAAATAATAATTTTCGATAATTACAAAATACAAAAGACAAAAAACAGATTTGTCACAACTTTGCAAATGTATTAAAAATAAAAACATTAAACTGTATTGAAATAATTACATTGCATAAGAGACACTTTAGATGTTTCTAGACTTCGGAGAGACACTTCTACACTTCGAGTGGAGTTAAGCTGTGGCAAATTCAATTGAATGGACGTAATCCGGAAGGGAACACACCTCTCAGTATTTATTTATTTGTTTATTTGGACCCCCATTACTCTTCCTGAGGTCCCAACAAGTAAAAATACAAAACTACATTATTCAACAACAATAACAGTTCAGTCAATGAAACATACAAACCCAAAATTCATTCCAAATATCAAAATTAACAATTTACTATACACTCACCTAAAGGATTATTAGGAACACCATACTAATACTGTGTTTGACCCCCTTTCGCCTTCAGAACTGCCTTAATTCTACGTGGCATTGATTCAACAAGGTGCTGAAAGCATTCTTTAGAAATGTTGGCCCATATTGATAGGATAGCATCTTGCAGTTGATGGAGATTTGTGGGATGCACATCCAGGGCACGAAGCTCCCGTTCCACCACATCCCAAAGATGCTCTATTGGGTTGAGATCTGGTGACTGTGGGGGCCATTTTAGTACAGTGAACTCATTGTCATGTTCAAGAAACCAATTTGAAATGATTCGAGCTTTGTGACATGGTGCATTATCCTGCTGGAAGTAGCCATCAGAGGATGGGTACATGGTGGTCATAAAGGGATGGACATGGTCAGAAACAATGCTCAGGTAGGCCGTGGCATTTAAACGATGCCCAATTGGCACTAAGGGGCCTAAAGTGTGCCAAGAAAACATCCCCCACACCATTACACCACCACCACCAGCCTGCACAGTGGTAACAAGGCATGATGGATCCATGTTCTCATTCTGTTTACGCCAAATTCTGACTCTACCATCTGAATGTCTCAACAGAAATCGAGACTCATCAGACCAGGCATCATTTTTCCAGTCTTCAACTGTCCAATTTTGGTGAGCTCGTGCAAATTGTAGCCTCTTTTTCCTATTTGTAGTGGAGATGAGTGGTACCCGGGGGGGGGTCTTCTGCTGTTGTAGCCCATCTGCCTCAAGGTTGTGCGTGTTGTGGCTTCACAAATGCTTTGCTGCATACCTCGGTTGTAACGAGTGGTTATTTCAGTCAAAGTTGCTCTTCTATCAGCTTGAATCAGTCGGCCCATTCTCCTCTGACTTCTAGCATCAACAAGGCATTTTTGCCCACAGGACTGCCGCATACTGGATGTTTTTCCCTTTTCACACCATTCTTTGTAAACCCTAGAAATGGTTGTGCGTGAAAATCCCAGTAACTGAGCAGATTGTGAAATACTCAGACCGGCCCGTCTGGCACCAACAACCATGCCACGCTCAAAATTGCTTAAATCACCTTTCTTTCCCATTCTGACATTCAGTTTGGAGTTCAGGAGATTGTCTTGACCAGGACCACACCCCCAAATGCATTGAAGCAACTGCCATGTGATTGGTTGATTAGATAATTGCATTAATGAGAAATTGAACAGGTGTTCCTAATAATCCTTTAGGTGAGTGTATATTGCGCCATTAAATATTCCTTTAAAGATTTTAAACCTCATTTTATGAAATAATGTCCGATGGCAAGTCATTCCATATTTTCATTCCTCTACATATTACAGTCCATTGTTTTGCATTGGTTTTTGAAATAGGAAGTCAAAAACATCCCTTTGATGCCTGCCTGGTATTTAAATTATTACTAGTACGACTATACAAAAGTTGACAGTACAGGACATTAGGAACTCTAGACACTGAAATACTTCTTAGAAAACAAAGCAGGGAGATAATCGTCTTATCCTTCACCAGTGGCCAACCTAAAGTTTTGTGCATTCTTATTATATTAGCCCCTCTATTACATGTTAAAGTGAGTCGTGTGGCTCTATTCTAGACTAATTGTAATTTTTTACTTGATGCACTCGACCACACTACTGGACAATAATCTAAATAAGTAAGAACCATTGTTTGCACACTTTGAGAAATACAATATTGTGGTAAAAAAATTGCACATCTCTTAGGGGCTGTTTACACAACACCATTTTCAACTAAAAACGTAAAACTTTTAATTGGCCATTCGTTTACACGACAATGACCTTTTGGGTGCCTGAAAACATAAACTTTTGAAAACAGGTTTCAAAGTGCAAGTTTTTGAAAACGATCTCCGTGTAAACAACAAAAACACGAATCTCTGAAGATGATGACATTCGGTCTATAGTGTTTCATAGCCATCATGGCCTAAGGATATATGCACTAACAATACCGGACAACTAAACAGAACACAGGCAGGAATATATCCTATATATTCCTGCCTGTGTTCTGTTTAGTTGTCCGGTATTGTTAGTGCATTGCACTCTGTCTCGCACGGTAAGTATCTTGTTCTAAACCCCCATTTTAATACCTCATCTTCTTCATCTTCTTCTTTATCTTCCTTGGATCAATGCGTTACACAGACCTCTTCCCATAACTGTTGCCATATTATCTGTTTTGACTACTTCAGCCTACTGTCTAATATAACTCCAAGAAGTCTTGTTTCCTCTACCTGTTCAATATGCACAGTCTTTACAGACAGATTTAACTGTGATTTGAATTTAAATGTAGAATTTGATCCACACACAATGCTTTTGGTTTTTGTCAAATTTATAGCCGACTTATTATTCCATACCCACTTTACAAATAATTGTAATTCCTCATCCAAAGCAGTAGACAATTGCTGAATTGATGTTGCCGGTAAATATAATGTTGCATCATCTGCATATGTGGCTGTCCGTGCACACAGTAAATGGTCTAAAAGCTACAAATCAGAGCAAAAACCGAGCCATGAGGTCAAAGAAAGTGGACTGTGTCGAGACCAATACAGATCAGGGGCTGATTACAAAAAAATAAAATTAAAATTAGCTGCATTGAAGGTTCACAGAAGCATGCTCTAGAAGTTTGGAACAAAGCTGGCAATCTGGACTCCTTGCCAACCAGAGCAACCGATGGAGAAGGGCCTTGGTTAGAGAGATGACCAAGAAGCTGATGGTCATCATACATGGAGAAGGGGGAAACTTACAGAAAGACAAAAAGGATCTAGGCTTTAAGGCAGAGTTGCCAGGCTCAAGCCCTCCTCAGCGAAGACACATGAAAACCCTCTTGGAATTTGCAAAAAAGTACCTAAAGGACAAGATTCGCTGGTCTGATGAACCTCAGTTTCAAGCGTCATGTCTGGAGGAAACCAGGGTAGAATGAAAGCTCAATGCAGCAAAATGTAGAGATACTCTTACTAAAACCTGGTCCAGAAAGTTCAGAAACTTGGGATTTGCAGAAGGTCCACTTTCCAAGAGGACAATGACCATAAACACACAGCTAAGACAAAACAAGAGTGGCTTATGGACAACTCTGTGAATGTCCTTGAGTTGCCCAGCCAGAGACCGGACTTGAAACCATTCAAACATCTCTGGAGAAACCTTAAAATAGCTGTCCACCGACGGTCCCCATCCAACCTGAGAGAGCTTGAGAGGAAGAAAAGAATGGCAGAAAATCCCTAAAGGGAGATGTTTAAAGCTTGTTGCATCAATGCCCAAAACTGTAAAGGTGCCTCAGCCAAAAACTGAGTTTAACCTTAGTCTACAACATGACAAAATATGAAAAAAAAATGAAGATGCACAAATGTTTTCGAAAGACATTTTATATTGTGATAAGCATTACTCATGAAGTATGTCCAAATTCTTAGTATTCATGAAAGAGTTTGTGAGAAACACTGTGTCGGTTTACCACTTCTGTAAAAATGTATGAGTGGACATTTTACTATCTCATGAGGCCACGGGCGAGGACTTGCCAATAGCAGGGATGTGACGCAACTTAAAATGCAGGTCATGTGAAAATTGCAGTAAACTGTATACAGGAACTTGTTTAATTGAACTTATTTAATTTAATTAAGGTCCTATCAGAAAGTATGTGCAAGTGTTGGGGTTTGCAATCTTATATTAAGGTATATGGACCGGAGGACAAAAATATAGAGAACATCAAGTTCTCTATTGAGGACAACCTGGAACGGTTTTTGTTCTCGATATTTAGTTTCAAACTGTTGTTAATGTGTCTCAAATTTCACAGTTCAAGTACCTTGATGAGTATTGAGTTACTAAAGCATGTGTTGTGGTACAGTGCTGTATATCCACAGGATATGTAATGCAATGCTGTGAGTTGCGGTGAACAGTCAGATCCTCTCCTACTTCTCAAAAGTAGGGTCCTGTCTGTCACACTTGGGGAGGCGTGTCATTGGCGTCTGCCCCTCCGGCACCTGTTCTCACTCTCACACAGGTCTGAGATCAGTAGGTTGTGAAATTAAGGTCCTGGCCAACACACTCTGCTCAGTGAACACAGCACTGGAACCTTCATGAGCAGGTCACTGATACACCGCAAACTGTTTCTCATATGTTACATTTAGATCACAGCAGAAAAAAGTGGCGAATAATAAAAGAATAGTCAATAATCTATCTATCTATCTATCTATCTATCTATCTATCTATCTATCTATCTATCTATACAGTATATATATATATATATATATATATATATATATATATATATACATATATATATATATATATATATATATAGAGAGAGAGAGAGAGAGAGAGAGAGAGAGCAATGATTTTACAATTATCTGCTGTTAGAGAACACTCAGCGGTCAGACCTGTGGTTGCGGCACACAGACGTTCTCGCGCTTGGCGAGCTTCTCAGTCAATCAGAATTAAGCGCTGCGGACCAGACTCTACACGCGGAACCACCAATCCTACTACGATAAAGGCATATCTCATTAATATGCATTAGGGTTTGATGATGTCACGTGTCCATCCTCCAATGTCGAAGGCTTAACTTATTTAGTAAAATTAATGTAGCCTACAGTAAATTAAAGCAAAAGTGCCAAATGTAAACAATGAAAATAAATTAATGTAATGCATATTCACAGAAATGAATTAAAAACTTAATATATTGATTTAAAAATTGAACACAGGACAAAATTGTGTTTATTATTTTCATTTGCATACACATATATTTAATTACTTATTTATTTATTTAGCGTACAGATTTACTAATTTATTTCATTCTTATTTATTTATTTCTTTTAAAATTTGGTTCATTAGTTTATTGGTCTTCAATAAAAAAAACTGCCTTCTTAATATTAATAATTTCTGCTGACGTTGCTCGGTCACTATCCAGTAGCGAAAGCTTAGCTTATGAATATTGATGAGCTCGCCTTTCCCGTAGTAGCGTTGTCTGGCTCGCGCACCGGCCACTGACTCCACAGAGAGAGAGAGAGAGAGAGAGAGCGAGAGAGCGAGAGCGAGAGAGAAGCCGCACAGGCGGACACAAGCTGTGCAGGTCCCGCGATGCCAGTCGGTTCTTAAGCCGCCCGCTTCACCCCCGTGAGAAGGAAAGGAGAGGACACATTAAAAGACCCCTTTTCCCACCTTAACCACAGACTCTCGGTCTGAAACGGACAGGAGAAACCAAAAGAGACAGCGTTAAATTGGAGTAAAGCGCGTCCTCCGGTGCACCCAGCTATAAGAGGATTGCTGTATCCCAAGAACTGCAACGCCGCGTGAAGTGTGTTTAGACGGGAAACATGTCATTGTCTGGGAAAGAAAATAGCTCTACCCCTCATGCCAATTACGTGGGACCATACCGCTTAGAAAAGACCCTCGGGAAAGGACAGACAGGTTTGTGCTTTCATTCAGACATTCAAATTGTTTCTTTTGCCATTGCATTATAATCTCCACGTAAGAGAGATCAGCATGTGTTGAGTTGGCTGATGTTGTGTGTTGGTTATATGTTGTTCATGTGCTCGATGGACAGGTGGATGCATTTCTGTCACTGATTTCTGTGTTCAGTCACTAACCGTATCTGCAACCTTCAGCTCGGGTGTGTTGCAGCATTGGGATCTGAATGCGTGCTTATGAACTTGTCTAATACACTGGAGTTTTACATGATACATGATGCATAAATGATAATAACTACCTGCCCAATAACTTGAACTTTTAAGAATAACTGTCGGCAGGGTATCGCCACGATCGACACCTTCATATTTTCATTAGCCTGTGGCCATAAGGGTTTACAGGTGTATGATGATGCCATACCTGAAAGTGATCAATTCATTAAAATTACTGCTATTTTCTGCGTTTGTCTTTAGATATTGATAATTAACAAATTCAAAAAGTAGAATCCCTGCATAGTTACATTACATATATTTGCATACTTATTTAATATTTTGTTTATTAATAGTACATGTTTCATATTGATGTTATTTATATATAACAGATTATGTATTCTATTTTTTTAAATGAATGTTTTTGTATAATATTGTATAAAATTCTCCATAAAATATGACAGTACATGTGGGGTGGCAGCAGGAACCACCAAATCACTGCAAGGAGAAAGTGATGCAACACTTTATTGCTGTTTCTGCCCAACAAATATTACAATTGCGTTTGTTTTCTTATAACCTCTCCAGCAGAAGATGCTTAGTGCATGTTTTTGGGAACATGTTGATAGGAGCTGAAATTAGGCGATTGCTGGTATTTTATAGTCAAGATCCAATACACAGAGCAGTCCGTTTGAATAATGATGGTTTGATCGGTTGTGTGTTCTTGTTATTCTGCCATTAATGGGAACATATGTTTTCTGATAATTAAGATTATGCAATCAGCTCAAAGTTCAGATCCTCTGTGTTTCATTGCATTTATTCCTGTCAAGTTTTTCAGTGACAACTTTAGCACTTTAAAAATGTATGAATTGCACTTCAGTAGATACAAAATACGGCTCCACTTTATTTCAATAGTCCACTTTAGACATTCTACTAACTTTAAGTAACTTTGCAACTACATGTCAACTAACTAACTAACTATTAGTAGACTGTAGTAGACTGTTAGGTTATGGTTAGGTGTTAGGGTTTGGGTTAGTCGAATAAGTTGACTTGTAGTTGCCAAGTTACTTATAGTCAGTAGAATATCTGTTGGGGAGCATTAAAATAAAGACTTAGCAGATATTATGCAGACAGTCTATTACTCTAATGACAGTTAGTTGACATGTTGCAAAGTTACTTATAGTTAGTAGAATGTCTAAAGTGGACACAAAATACAAAAGTTTATTTTAAAGATTGCACAAGCTCTCCTTTTAAAACATTTGACTAAAATAATAGATAAATGTACAAAAATGAAGACTCTGTGGTCGAACTGACTTCATACATCCACTAAAAATCACCAAGTTGATGTCAGAAATGTCTCAGTAAAGTGAAGTAGTTCTGAGCTTGAGCTGATGCTGCTTGGCATGATCTTTTCTATATATGTTGTGTACTAGAACTTTTAAAGTGTCCAACGGCCCTCTGTAAACCGAAATGCTTCATCCCGGACGACAGTTTAAATATGTAATCCGTGCACGTGCACAGCCTCCAGGATTCGGTTTGTTCTTCATAGATCACAGTATATGTCAACTCCCGCTCTCCTTTGTGTTAGTGTGCATGTCTACCACCTGTCTGCCTAATCAGATCAGCGCGACACACACATTTGCCATGCCTGGAATGCGACTGACTCACTGTTTTTTCCCGTGTGGATGTTTAACGGCAAGGTTTAGTCCCGCTTAACTCACTTTCCAGGTATCAAGCAAGAGTTTGAAGACAAATGGCCAGTGATTGTAAGCTTCTGGATGCGAGCTCTGTCTGTGATGGATCTGTTATTTATAGTGTAAAGCGGAAGGCCTGGGCTGATCTAGCCGTCCTGTGCAATGCCATATCCATTATGTGATTAGGATCCGACACAAACACACTTGTGTTTGTAATCCCTCATGGTAAGTCTCTGGCTCACACAGTCTTTCACGTGGACCGGGCACTCGTAGGACCACGCGTGCCCGCTGACGAACCGAGGGAGGGAGAAAAAGGAATAAAGCTGGATTTTTGGCTATGGCCTTGAGGGCGTTTTGAAGTGAGAAAGAGTGAATTGTCTCGTTTCTTGTTGCTAGGGAGTTCCACAGTCTGGGTTAAAAATGCTGTTTTAAGGTTGTGCTGGTGGTTTATTTTAAATGCAGCTTCTAATTGCATAAACGCACGGTATAATTTCATATCTGTTGCTGTTGTGAAATGACGGGGTGGAATCATGTGATTTGCTGAAATGATGCAGTCTCCATTACAAGTTTTATATTTCAACTTCTCTACGCTGATCTAATACAGGATGATCGCTGTAGGTTTATGGAAGATGCTTATCAAGAGCAGTTTGTGGACAGCAAACCTGAAAGTACTCACATTTTTAATCATTCAGGATGTTGTAAAGATCTTGCATAATATTAATTTGAATATATTATCTAATGTTAATGGTACATTTAATTAAATATTTGTTTTATGTATATTACATTTTTTATTTTTTAATTTGTGAACATATTAATATGGTTTTCACTTTATTTTAATGGTCCGTTGACTATAAGTTGCACTTACATGTCTACTAACTCTCATTAGAGTGTTAGTAGAGTATTAGTAGACTGGTAGGGTTAGAATAAGTTGACATGTAGTTACAAAGTTGCTTATAGTTAGTAGAATGTCTGTTAGAGGACCATCAACAATAAAGAGTTAGTATAGTGTCTGGTTAAAGGAATAGTTCACTTGAAAATGAAAATTCTGCCATCATTTACTCACCCTCAAGTTGTTTCAAACCTGTCTGAATTTCTTTCTTCTGCTGAACACAAAGGATGACAAGCAAATGATGACAGGATTTTCATTTTGAAGTGAACTATTCCTTTAATATCTGCTAATACTCGACTGAGAGTTAGACATGTAGTTGCAAAGTTACTTATAGTCAACAGAATGTTCAAAAGGGACCATTAAAATAAAGTGTTACCACAATAAGACATGTTGCTGATTATATGAGAGGTATGTAGACTATAGTTGCATCCCTGATGGAAATGGGACAACACATATTATCCATTTTACTCAATCATATTATTTGCGATCTTTGCTTTCGATTAACATAAATCTCTTAAATGTGATCTACTAAATCTACTAGAAAAAAATATTTAGGGCGAATGTGAACCAATCAAATACTTGAAAATGATTTTTGCTGAAACTGTAGTACCTAGCATGCTTTGCTTGGGACTTAATGAGGAGAGTAAAACTGTTGAAATTAAGTGTTAATTTATGTGTTTTTGAGCAAGATGAGAAAAGGGGGAGACTTGATAGTGTTTAATAGTGTTTAATGTTCAATTATGTTGGAATTATTAGAACCATTTAAGTTGCTTAGCTGTGCATTTACTATTTAACATTTTAGCATGTTAACATGCGCTAATGTTAGCTTATAGATTGTGATCTAGCTGGTTCAATCTTATAATTCAGTCACGTGACACAAAATAGGGAACCATTTAAAACCACTATGATACTACTAAATTGACTTACTTAAAAATGACTTCATTCCATGATGTTGAAACTGTGAACAAATCATGTTTGTTTAACTTAATTTGTTCACGTGGGACTGATATACAAGATTAAATCATGTAAATCCAGCACACTTTTTCTTCAGGCTGTCAAGGTTAAAGGTACTATATGTAAGATTTTTGCATTAAAATATCCAAAAACCTCTAGAACAATGTAATATTTTAGCGTCAAAGCTGAATTGCTGGTAACATAGCAAGCCACAGTTGTTTGTGATGGACCATAATTATTCATTATCGTTTGCCACGGGTTCTGTCACCAATGTTATAGAGTCTTTTTGGATTATAGCCTATTTCATATAGAAGAGCACCTTTTGCAACACTTTTGATCACCTGTCCGGACATGATCCTTAGCATCCAGCCTAAACATTATTGTCCTTGAACGGATATTTAAGGTGCTTGGTATTGTGTTGTTGGTATTTTAGGACAAAATTTAAAAAATAAATGTTTTTGGGTGCTATGTTTTGGTCAACGTTTTGGCCTCATTGCTGAATTTTTAATGGTTTCCTGATTAGCCAGCCACAATAAAGCAATCAAGGTGTTTGTTTTCCTTATCAATGAACTCTGAGCTGGTCTGATCTCTTCCGATTTGAATGAGTAATTTTGCTTTTAATGTCCTTTGTTGGTATTTTTGGGGCAATCTAACAATGAATAACATGCATGGTCGAATTATTTCCGGCTCAAGTTGTTATAAACAGACCAGATTTTTTTTTTTCCTCATTGTGACTGTTGATGAGAAAAGTAAGGGGAAAATCTAATTTCATATAATTTCCAATCAACATTTTTTTTCTCCATTATTTGGTATGGCACACTGAATGTCTGGAATACTGTGTCTATTCAGTCTAGTGTGCTTAAGTTATGCAGTCTGACATGTCAAAATACTGTCTCACTATTTGAATTGATGTCACACCATATTATGTTTTATGTATATAGTACTTAGGTCTTTAGACTCCTCTCAGATTGGAACAAGTCTTGCTTGTTAGCCTTGTTGCCGTTAGCAAAGTCTGCGTCAGGCTTCTGACTCAGTTATTCATGATGCGAGACATTACGCCCCGGCCTCAACCAGCCAAAAGCTGCAAGATGGACAACTATGAGACATTTGGGTCTTTTATGGAGGTTGTAACAGTTTTCTTATGAATTACATTCTGAATCTCCAAAGGAGTTAAACAAACCTCAAGCATGTTGGTTGTTGTCGTTGTTGCTTTGCTTTTTTTCCTGCAGTTTGAAAGGTTTGTTCTTTTTTTTTTTTTTTTTAACAATGATTTTAGATTAATTTTGGGCTTTGACCAGTTTTTTTTTTACACAAAAAGTTAAGTAAAGGTTTTGGATTTATATTTTGTTACGTGTTTTAATTTTAATTTTCAGTGTATTTTCTCATTATTTGACCTTACATTATTATGTATTCCAGTTTATGTGATAATCAGCAGTGCTTGGCTTAATTTGACTTTTTTTTTTTTTTTTGTAGCAGGGTCTCATCTGTGTAGCTGCTAGGCTTGAGCGAACCAGAGATTGTTTACCAGTCTTAAGTGGTGTGTGCAAGTGGGTTACGTACACATGCGAGTGTGTGTACGCATATATTATTAAAAAAATAAATGAATGTGCATTATAATGAGACAGTTGTTATATTTAGGGCTGGCTTTGTTCAAAATAGAATACTGCTCACATTGTACAGTACATACAGCCTATTACTACTGTTATTATAATATATTTTTTAAATGTAAACTATTACATTTTTGTTCAAAATTAATAAGTCAATACATTGTTGATCCTTCTTTCTAAACAAATTTTTGTCTTGCCCTGATTCACTATGGTAAGCCCATTGTAAGTGTTAATATTTTAGACCTGATGGAATGGTTTTCGTGAGATTGTCTACGCGTCTCGTCATATCCGCATATAGAGAAAACTTGCTCCGGCTACTTTGATGCATGTATTTTGTGGGAGTGGCATAGGTTAGTTGTCACAATGAGCAAGAAAGTTTGACATGGAGCATCTAAATCTCCATCCCCAACAGAGGAGAGTCTGAACACGACCGAGCTCGTAAAACAAGAATCAACACTGGCTTGGGTTTTCAGAGATGGCGAGAACTGAGAGATTTGAAATGCTGTAAAAGCGAGATTGTGCTTTTATTACTCAACTGGTGAGTAAGGTATTTTATTGTACAGATAAATTAGCTCTCTATCAGAGTTCATTGAAAAGCATTATCTATTGTGAAGGGTCATTTCATTATGGTTGTTGAAGCGCTGTGCTGGAATTTATTTTCAAGCAAGTACCGTGTCTATGGCTATAGCTACAGTAATGATATATACACTTAGCTACAGATAATCACATTCATCCGTACAGTCACGCTGAACCAAAGCACACCCAAAACAATGTTCTTCCGCAAAATGCAGAAGAACTTTGCTTGCTTTTTAACAACTAGAGGGCCAAAAGTTACAGTACATAGTGAATTAGTTAAGTTAATTAATCACAGTACATTAAAACAAATTTGCACTAATTTGTATTCCAGAACAGAAATCTGAACATTGTATGAAGCCAGGTTCAAAATTAATTCTTGTTTCATTTTATTGACATTATAGGCAAAGGTTTTTACAGAGGAGATTTTGGATCTTTTAATCACTTCATAAATTAGAAAAGTGTCAACAGTATTTTTTTCACTATATGTTTTAGGAATAACATGTTAAATAATGAACAATTTATGAACAAACCCTTGTGTAAAATCTTATTATTTTGGTGTATGTTAGTGTTAGTGAAGTGGAGAAAGTGTAATAGAATTAACACTTGTGTGTATTCTGGATGGTTTCTTTTCTCTAATCTGAAAGATGATGTTATGGAAGCAAAATAGCCAAAATCTCAGAATTGTGACTAGTACATGAAAACAACTGTCTTGCTTGTAGTGTCTTACCTTAAATAGTAGCATCCAGTTATTATTGTGGAAATTGAAAGGTTATTTTGCATTTTTAATTAAATTTTATGTAAAAATGTTCAATCAGTCCAATCAAATACAAGTAAAAAAAAAGACATGTTAAAATCGTGTCTGATGTTACTTCCAGATCACATGTTATAATAGAAAGGGAAGGTCAAGTTGAGAGTATTGCATTATGGGATACAGTATTCCAATGAGTGTGTTCCGGTTACACACTCCTAAATTTAGCAAATGCCGCAGACTTTCCCGGATATTCTATACATAAAGAATGTATACAGAACACATACTGGATTCTGAAGACATTGTATTTAAATTGCATAAGGTTTATGGTAGTATGCTATTCTGGACATGGACCATTTCTACACTGCAAAAGAGCGACAACTTAATTTCTCTTAAACAATCACAACCTCTCTACCAAATGTGCCCTTGTGCCGATTGATGCAAATTTGCAGATGCGAAAAAATAATTACAGACCAATATCAAGGCCGTTTCTGGCCTGCAGAGAGTGAATGAGTGTGTATCTCAAGGTGAAAACTCAACTGAGATCTCACACAACGGATTGTCTCATTGTTTTACCATCAACTACAGAGAATGAGTGTAAACTGCCAACTGTATTGATGTTTTTGTCAATGGTGTTGGCCGCGTTATTCTAAATGATGGTGTTGACTGAGAACCGTTTGTCAAGATGTTCATCATTTATGCAGTACCTGTTATAGCTGTTAAAACAACAGTTCACCTAAAAATGAAACTGAAACTTTCCATCAATGAAAGTGGATATGGACTGGAGCTGTCAAGCTCCAAAAAGCACTATAGAAGTGTCCATATGACTTGTGCACCATGTTGCAGTCACGGCTCGTAAGGAGGAACGAGAGGCACAGCCTACCCAACATTTAGAGGTAAAAATGGGAGAAGGACGACTTAATAAAATGTCCAGTTATTCATTTCATTTCATGCTCTTGAGTGTGTGTTTCTGGTTTATAATTTCACTACTACTGTATAACATGATGTAGTTACAACCATTCTGAAAACTGTGCTAGGGTGAGTCTAATGGGACAGAGAAGGGGAGAGGGAGGCAAATCCACAGCAGGAGACTTTTGCCTCCTTTGGTAAAACAAAATGAGTCAATTACCATTGAGTATTTCAATTTCTGCAGTTAAGAGTGTTGAGAAAAAATACAGAGGAGGCTAGCCTCCCTTGGTATATCAACCAATCATCGTAGAGACGTGAATTATGTGATAATCGTTTGAATCTTAACGCAGTTAAGCAAAAAAATGCTTGGGAAGGGATCCCCAGACCGCTACAATTTAGTGTGCCTCCTCTATTTTAAAACCCACCAGCCTCCACTGCTTCATTGCAAGTCTGTTTTGTGTATCGCTGAAGAAATAAATTCATACAGGGTTCGAATGAGTAGATGATTTGTGAATTTTAGGTGCACTGTCCCTTTAAATGTAATTTTGGTTTAATGCAGTAGGGTTTGTTGGGCAGGTTTTATTGAGCTCTGTTTGAGGTGTAACCCAGCGTATCGGAGGCCGCTGTTTTGTCGTCAGGTTTTTGACAAGTAGAAAAGCCCTGAAATTGTCACAGAATGATGGGGCTGCTACGCTCAATTTTCCTTCAATTCCAAACAATATAAGAGATTTTCTGTTTTCTTGGTCTCCCGTCGACTGTTACACTGAAACACATCTGTGCTGCATGTTTGTGTACATGCACATTACTTTGCCAAGTGAATTTAATAAACAACATAATCAGGCTCACTGTGTGCCATTTAACTAGTTGATGTTGAATTGTGTAATTTTGATTGATTTGGAAACATAATCATAGTAAGATGCTCAGACATACTTTTGCAGCCATTCCCGTGATATGACAACATTAAACGTTCCCCATATACATCTACTACTGTTCAAAAGCTTGTGCTCAGTAGGATTTAAAAATAAATTAATGCTTCCCCCCCCCCCAGCAAGGATTCATTAAATTGATCAAAAGTAACAGAAAGATTTATATTTCAAATACATGCTGTTTTTTTTTCCAACTTAAAGCTGCAGTCCGTAGCTTTTTTTTGGGTTAAAAATTATCCAAAATAATTTTTTTGAGCAAGTACATAACCAGCCAGTGTTCAAAACTATCTGCTTGCCTGAGCTCGATTCAAAATGGTAAGCTTGTAATAATGTTTTTAATTCCAGTGGTACTGGTGGATTTCCGTGGGAAATTCGACCATGTCTTTGCGTCATTACCTCACATCTGTCCACACAAAGATGGAGTCTCGGCTAGTAGGTTATGTTGCATGTGAGGATGTTGGAGATGGAGATTTATAGCCTTTTCTCACAGCACTTGATATAATTAAACTTATCAATTTGATGGCGGATCCAGAAAGGTTCAAACGACAATCACCAGTGACAACTGGAGATTCACCCGTTGTAAAACGCGAAAGACTTCGGACTTCGGGGAAAAAAAGAGACTGGAACCGGCCCATGCGAAAACAAGGACAAATATCAGAAGGCACGCAACGCTGATGTTGTTAACATTAACAATTTGAGAACAAAGTATAATTTGCACGGTTTGACGTGATATGATAAGCGATCGTTAGATTTAATCCGCGCGATTTACTGCAATGTTTTTTTTCCTTAGTTGGTCAGAACAAAAGTGGATGTTACTTACTTGTTTAGACAACATTTTCCAGTGAAAATTCTTATGTTGTTCATACTTCCAAAAAGTAGAATCTGTGATTGCGACTGACAGTATCCACACCACCAGCGCGGCGACTGACAGCCACACATTCTCCTCAAAACATTGGATTCATCCGCACAGTGCCATGCCGAGGCACAACGCACGTAAAGTTGATAATTCCGCGAATAACTGCAATTGCACATTTCGAACAGAGATGGCGACAAAGAGGAAAAACTGTGGACTGCAGCTTTAAAAAATAAAGAATGTAACGGTTTCCACAAAAATATTAAGCAGCACAACTGTTGTCAACATTGACAATAAGTTTCTTGAGCAACAAATCAGCATACTGTATTGATCATGTGACACTGAAGACCGGAGTAATATCAGCTTTGATAATAAGATTTCATCTCAATATGACTGATTTTACTGCATTTTTGATCAAAAATATACATCCTTAGAGAACATAATACTTATTTTAAAATCATTAAAACAACCTTACAGACCCCAAACTTTTGAACAGTGTGTAGCTGTAGTTCTTTCATTTAAATACACCTGTGGTGAAAATCAAGCTTTTAATGTTGTTTAAATGTCTTTGTGGTGTTTTTAATATGCTTTAAGACAAACTATGTGCAAATTCATAAGTCAACACCATTGCGGAGTATGTTCTCCTTAAAACTGCAGTGAATCAAAGACAGTCTCAAAACCACGGTTTGAAATCGCTGGAGTTTCTGACGTCACAAACTACCTTGTAACCAATCAGGTCAAGGTGTGATCGTCAACGAGTGGATCTCTGAGCTGGAGTGAGTGAGTGGAGGCGGGGCTCATTTGCATATTCATAGAACCGTGTTTAATAAATGAGGCAAGTTTAGTTACATTCAAGCTATTTTAAGGCAGGAATATTTTTTTTTTCAAGGGAAAAACATTTAAATATATAATTTTGGTGAGTTTTAAGGGATATAATTATTGACTACAGGGGGACTTTAAATCACTCAATCAACCACTTCACTAATTCATACATTTTTAACAGTTTCATAGAAAAATTTACAAAACAGTAATGGAAATAACAGTGTAGGAAATGATTGGATATGATGAAGATTATAGGAAAAAATATCTAAAAGACGAACGGTTGCAGAGTTTAATGCATATTCAAATGTGTCTTTAGGCAACACAAAGTACATTTTGCTAGATTTATCTAGAACAGTTGCTTGAACAACATGCACTGATGAGTAACACACATTGCCACCGTTTGGTGACATCACTGTCTCTCGTTAATGTGTGACATGGGTTGCTATGGCAACGTACGCAAAGGCGGACAGCACACTCATGTGTTTTGTGCATGTTGCGAGTATGTGAGTCTCATATTAATCTCCAGTTTGCATTTGAGTGTGTATAGACACACAGTCCGCAGTGTTTCGGCACGGTCCACTCGTGATCGCAGAATCACCCTTAACAGGGCGGAATAGAGCGATTCACTGAGGTTTTTAATCATTTCATACATGGCGATTAAATCTCACTGGCCACTAATGGGATTCTCTCAGTAGGGTGCGCGGACCTCTCCCACATAATAACATTCAATTACTACAAAGTCTCTCTCCTCTATTCTACATCACCTCCTGTTACTTCAGTACTAGATCTGTGTGCTTGCATTTTTGGGGTGTTTTTAATTGTGTGCTTCTTTTGTATCCCCTTACCAGTGTTGTCAAGTCCGCAGATTTCCCACTGAATTGGGCTACGTTTAAGTTGTTGCTGCAGGTATATTTGTTTCTGCGGGTTGATTTCCACCCCCGTAAGAACAATCTCGGTGCTCCAACACCCCCAAAACCTCACAACATACAAATTCAGTGGTCGCCCGATGGAGAAAATCACATTGGGCTACTTTTAGGCTATTTTGACTGGCCATTGGGTTACTTTTGTTGCACAGACCTGGCAACCCTGGCCCATACAAGAAACTTTTTTTTTTTTTTTTGACAAACTCTTATAAAAGATGGACATATAGCCATTTAAGATTTTAAAATGTGAACATGAAATTAAAACTTATTTGATTATTGCTCTTACTGCACATGATGGGAGCAGGGGTTTTTTTTCCCACAAAGGTTTTTTTTTGCACTTGTACAGCCTCTGAAACAACTTTGCTTTTCAATTACATCATCAAATTTCTTTTTTTTTTCAGCCCTTCCCTTCCAAACTGTCCTAAAAAGGTACTTTTCTCAATCCAATCAATTTGATGGGTAAAATCAAGTCCTGCTCAACCTTTTTTTCGCATTAAATATTGTTTCACTCTAAAATACATCACATTACAGAAGTGAAAAAGGTTGCAAGTCTTATTTATACACCTCCAAAAGCATGTTAATATTAATGTAAAGCATTGTATCACAAAACCACAAGAAACATTATTCTTTGAAAAAAAAACAAAAAAAACCTCATTACCGTAATGCATCCTCATTACCATAATCCATCCTCATTACCATAATGCATTACCGTAATGAATCCGGGCGTTTTTTTTGTTTTCAGTAATTAAAGGCTGTGGTGTGCAACAAATGCCACAATGTATGTATTTTGTAAAAGCTTAACTTAAAAAAAAACATATTGAAAAAATAAAATATTAGTTTTTCATTAGGGTTATGAGAATTAATTTGTTGTTCTTAATGAGGAATGGGGGGAGGGGAGGGGGGAGGGGGGGGGGGGGGATGTACTTAATTATCGTACAAATAATGTCACAAATAATTTCACCACAAAACTTTAGCTGCATAGAGAAAGTGAAATCAATACAGGAATTTGTTGTTTTGGGTTTCAGTGTATTGCCTGACCAGCACTGTAACAGCATCCAGGTGTTTTATTTCATAATAATTAAAGGCAGTGCCACAAATACCACAATGTATATACTATATATGAATAACAATCAGATAGAGTTTTTTGCTCTATGGTAATGAGGAAAGGGGGGAAATTTACTGTTTTATGCTAATTGTCATGAAAGTCACAATGCAAAAAAAAAAAGATCTCAATGATCCTAAAAATAAGCATCATTTTCTAAGTAAAATATAAATTCTTATTCCTTTCTTTTGATTTTGGGATAACATATGACACATGTGTTCTTGCTTTGTGAGTTTCGCCCATGCTAGTTCGAAATTTTATACAATGCACTCCTCAATGACAACAACATGACAGAAAACAAGAAACCGAGTGTTTTAAATGTGTGCATGGCGATGAGCTTATAATGTGCACGATGGGGCTTTACTGGCTATTAGATGGACCAGCCTTGTTAAATGAGGAAAGTGTTAATGGCAAATTCTCACAGACACACAATTCAGTGACTCATCCTCTTCAAATTGCACAGCATCCCGACCATAAAACATATCCAACAGCTTAAATGTTTACTTTGCATCTTTGTGTAAAAAGGGCCATTTAGGGCCAAAATTGCCTTAGCAGAGAACATCTAATGGTTGTTTTTATGTAAATGCAGTGATTGCATGTGAAATCTGTTCTCTCAGTTAGCAATTTTGCTATAAATTACATAGAAGTTTGGAAAATAGAGATTGCTGTAATTTTATGTTATTTAGGTTGTATTTGCTGAAAGACTTCCAAATGTATCTTAAACAACTGTAAACTGAATCATTATGTCTTCACAGTATTGTGTAACGTTTTACGGCAGTCAATAAAATGTCTGATTTTGTGTTGCTGGGCTCTATACAGCACTGGTCTACTACAGGAAGGCATTTTCCAATTAATATGTTTCAGAAAAAATCATTAATGATATATGAGTTTCCTATAATGTATTAATATTAAAATTCAGTTCAGGATTGTGACCTGTTCACACTCAAATCTGAAATTGGCCACATAAAAAAATTATGTGAACAGCCCCAAAAAAAAATCAGATCTGAGCAGTAAATCAGAATTGAGCACGAACGTGTGTGTGTGTGTGTGTGTGTATATATGCATGAATGTATGGATGATTTCTTCAAATATGAGCAGGATTTTCAGGTTTTGTGCCTTTTAGTAAGCAATTCTTTACATGGTGTTAAGAGTTTACATTATTTTACTGACATTTAAACTAAAGTGCCAAACACACCAAAGTGCATGAAAGTAACCAAGTGCTATTAAGAGCTCTTCACCCTTTGACCCTTGAGGCATCATTTTGGTCAAATGCTCTGTGACACAACAGTTACCATTCTGACTCACCGTATTTGATTTTTCATGTATTTTTTTTATTGCGCTCCTCTGTTTGTTTAACGGTCAAGACCTCCGCTGTACAAACTGCCAGCAGTGAATATTCTTCCATAAATCACAGAATAAATGTCACCTTCGTGATGGGTCTTTAATGGACTCTGAGGGGTGGACAGCTCTGAACTTTACTTTCCCTCTCGTACTGAAAAACTTGCTCTATAAATGTAATAAGATCATAGGAATGTTGGACTATTTCTGTTGAGTTATATGGCAAGGTTTTCATGTTTTGCATCAGCAGGCAAATTAATAAGTTTTTCAATTAAATAATCATTAGCTATGTTTCCATCCACCTATTATTATGCGCATTTTGGGATATTGGATAAAAAAGATGGATGGAAATGCCAAGATGCGCATACATTCTAAAAAAAAAAACGATTTGATAAGAAAACATGCACGTATACTACTGTACGTTGGAAACACATTTATTACCAAATAAATTCCTCCATGCACATCAAAAAAGTCAACAGACGGATGGGACAGCATAACTGGAGCAACCAGCTGACTGATCCTGTTTTAGTTATTCTGAAATGCCTGATCCAAAGTCTGTCCTCAAAGTGGTTCGGTATAATTCCCTCCCTAAACTCTCTTAAGCTGCGTTTCCAACGAAATTTGTCCCTGGAACTTTTGTCCCAGGAACTTTTTTTCCCCCAAAACCTGATGCTTTCTGCGTTTCCACCACGGTCTAAAGTACTGTGAAGGTTAGACAAATTAGCCCAGTGACGTAGGACTGCACGCACCGCAACAGACATTTAAAAATGGTGTTTGAAATAAAATGCTGCGTTGAGTCAACCAATCAAAATGCGGCATGAACTCAACCAATCGGCATGTCCAGCGCCGAGTAACACCCCCTAAAGTTCCTGAACTGTGAAAAAATACTACCTCACGAGCAGGGACTTTCTGAGGGGGACGTTTTTAGCCAGAACTTCATTTAGACCCTGGTTCCTGCGAGTACCAGCCCAAAGTCCCTAGTTCCTGGGAAAGTTCCTGCGGCGGAAACACGACTTTACACGACTGTGTTCCCAAACAACAGGGATTTCCGCCTCCGAAAGCAAGATAACATGACCACGTTTATTGCTTTTCGTGTGCGTGCTCTGAGGCACAAGTAGTTTATTATATACGAAAAAGGACCCAGAGAGGCTTCACCTATATTTTCCCTAGTGATATTTGGCTCCAGTTTATCAGGAAGCGACTGTTTTGTTTCCTTTGACTCACTGGATGGAAACAAATGGTTTATGTGGTATTCCAAGTTAAATTTGCAACTTTGTATGGAAACATAGCTAGTGAAATGTACATCTACTTATAAATAAACTGTTATACAAGTGTTCCATAAGTAGCCGTTTTATCCTACATGGAGCGGGTCGCCCCCTCATGGGTGTCGCCATGTTGAGATCACATGACCAGCTGTGTCATGTTTACTTTACTAGCCATCATATTTTCTTTACAGAGCTCAAAGTTTCAAATAGTACCAATAAAAAAAATACTCTTTTTAGTATTATTGTTTTAAGACCGTTTTCAGTTTTACTTCAGACTTTTGCAAAGGCTTGAAGACCAGAGAAATTTCTAAAATATCATTTCCAATAAGACCAGAGAAATTCACAATGGAAACATTGAAATAGAAAGTAACCCACCTGTGTCCACACAGTCATTAATATGGTCCCTGAGGAAGGCTGAGATTTATTGCGAAGGGCTGAGAGTTTTAATCGACTGGCCCAGTCGCTGCGAGGAGCCTGATAATCACCTTCCCTCTCATAATACCCCCACGAGTGCTCTCGCCGGCCTGCACTGCTCCACGCTCCTCGCACTAACACTTACACCTGCCGTAAAAGCCAAGAGCTGCTACAAAACACAAAGAAGGACATATTGTACATATTGACGTTTTTTCTGTCTGTCATAAATAACTTCAAAAACGATTACGGCAACATTCAGAAATACTCATCTGTTTAGTAGTGAGGACTTTCCTCACAGTTTTGTTGTGACTGGATACCCTGCAAAAAACAAACAAAAATGTAAATAAAAAAATGTAAGATTATTGGACTGCGTTTTATAAAAAAAATTGTGCCGGGCAACGATTAATCGCATCCGAATTAAAATGTTTGTGTTTACATAATATGTGTGTGTACTGTGCATAATTATTTTGTATATATAAATACACACGTATGCATGTATATGTTTAAGAAAAATGTGTTATTTATATATAATATAAATTATGTATATATATATATATATATATATATATATATATATATATATATATATATATATATATATATATATATATATATATATACACAGAGTATATACATGCAAATATTTATTAAATACATGTATGTGTATGTATTTATATATACAAAATAATTATACACAGTACACTCACATATATTATGTAATCTTTGCCCAGAACTAAAAAATAAAAATACTATTTTAGTCTTTCTGCTTCAAAATATCATGTTTAATTCAGTGTTTCTTTCCATTTCCTTATAATTATTTGTGAAATTTACTAGGAATTTCTGAGCGAAAATTGTTTCAAAGTAAATCCTATACCCTTTTTTTCAGTGTAGTGTTGACTAGTTAGCTCCGCCCACTGTATGATCTCATTGGTAAAGACTCTTGCCCTACAAAAATATTAATTCAATTTATATTGGCTGTGATTTGTTGCTTCACACAGAATTTCACTTTCACTGAGGACTGAAAAGTAAGCAGATACTTGAAACTTGTTTTGTAGTGTTATAGTTAAAGTCCCCCTGTAGTCAATACTTGTATCCCTTAAAACTCATCTTTAAACACCAAAATTACACATTTAAACTTTTTTTCATTGAATACCCTACAATAGCTTGAATGTAACTCTACACCCTTGCCTCATTTAGTATACGTGGTTCTATGAATATGCAATTGCCTCCACTACCTCACTCCAGCTCAGAGATCCACTCGTTGACGATCACACGTTAACCTGATTGGTTAAATTTGCTTAAACAAAGAAAAAAATTGGCAACCGGTATCTGAATACGCCAGTTTGCTTGAAAAATAATGGCTGGTCAGACACTTAGAGTATATTTTGATAGCTTCAGAGCCACAGTGTTTACAGTTTTTGGACAAAAAACCTATGGATATCTTACATGTAGTTGTCTTTGCATATTATTCTGGGATAGGAGAAAGTACTTTAACATTGAATTAAAATAACACACAATATATATAGTATATTTTGATAGCTTCAGAGCCACAGTGTTTACAGTTTTTGGACAAACAACCTATGGATATCTTACATGTAGTTGTCTTTGCATATTATTCTGGGATAGGAGAAAGTACTTTAACATTGAATTAAAATAACACACAATCAGCGTTAAGACTGAGAGCAGCTAATGAGCTTCTGCTAACCGTGACGCTAACCAAACTCACCTCCTGTTTTCCATCCCTCCATCTCAGATGAGTTGAAGAGCTTATGTCACCACAGAAATATTGAGAGGCAGCAATGCAAAAATTCTCTTTGAAATGGAGACTAAACCCCTCGTTTCTCTCCAGCCCGAGGGCGCGTATACCCTCACATGCTCCGTGAAAGCTAAGCGCGTCAATATCCTTTGCTCATAGTCAACCAGAGGGAAGCCAAGCGGCTTCAAAGCTCAATGCGTTTGCCTCCTGATAAAGAAATATTCGGATGCTTTTCCAATCATTACTCAGCACAGTTCACACTTGCCTGCCGATTTGAGCCAGTAGCCAAAGAGTGAGTCAAACGAAGTTCTGAGGTGAAAACTGCTGCAATGTTATTGTAAATACTGTACTTGTTACTGTATTGCTGCCCTTTAAAATTTGTTTTCCAAGTGTTCACTTATTGTTAGTATATATTGTAGGAATTCAGTTTTCTATTACTTATAATATGAGTGTGAGCCATAGTCTTTGTGGTTCTTCTCAACATCATTGGGAAGTTGGTGAGCTTTAAATAGAAGATAGGCCTGATATGTACAGATGCTGGAGGTGTGTTTTACCTGTGTTGCTTGCTGTTTCTATGGTGACTGCTGTGCAAACGTGCATGTTTGCGGCGCTCGCTCAAGCCTTCGAGGAAAAAGCCATCTATTTTACACGGTGTATTCCCATTGGCATGACCTGTTTGACACAACTACCCAAAAGAAATGGTCCATTGACCATGGATGAAAACTGTAATAGCTATATTTCTCATGATGTTCATTGGATACATGTTGACTGAAATAGAAATAAGAATTGCGGAAATGTTTTTTTTTTAATGTAAAATCTTAGTAAGGCACAGTTTACCTAAGTTAAGGGTAACGAATATCATCAAAAATGTCAAAAAAAGGGCAACAATTTATTTTTTCAAAAGTCATGTGGTGCAAAACATTAAAACTGGAAATGATATCAGAGATGATATTTTATGACAAGGCAAAGTTAGTTTGGGTTGTAAAATGTCATGTGGTGTGACTCCCCAAAAACTGATATTTCTGAAGATGTAATTCATAATTTTTGTAAAAACAAACAAAAAAACATTAAGACCTTAAAAAAATACACTCTAAAAAATGCTGGGTTGTTTTAACCCTTGTTTGGGTCAAATATGAACAAACCCAACCATTGATTTTAAAAATTTTTATTACATTTTTAAACCCACCAGAACTACACCATACATGAGTGACACGATATGACGCGGCAAAAGACAATAAAACTTATTAGAAACTTTGATTCTGTCTACACTAGAACGCAAGCAACAAATCTTCAACAGTAAACTGATGCCTCCTATTCATGGCGTACTGAAACGAAGGACAAATGCTTTGCAATGGGAGCTTTGTCGCGTCCAGTGTCAACAGCCTTTAGCTTTTGCTACGCGACGCAGAGTGTCAATGTAATGCAATGTAATGTCTGTTGTAGACACAGTTTGTCCATATTTTACCCAAACATGGGTTGAAACAACCCAGCATTTTTTAGAGTGTATAATGATTAGAGATGTGTTCAAGATAAAATAAAATGTTTACATTTTACACCTTTTTATTAGACTGTTACTCCAACATAGCTTACTCCAACATTCTTGAAAATGGGATACAAGTTTTTTCCGAAACCACATGAAACCAACACAAGCACATTCAATTAGTTAAGTATTAAGCTCTTAGTGACTAAGCTCTATTTGCCATTGACTCGTATGGATGGATGCACTGTTTGACAGCCGATGAAGATTCTTCCATGTCCAGTTTTCAGAGCCTGGTTTCGCAAGCTCTAGATCTCTTGAAAATGGATGATTTGGAGAGTTTCTTCTGCTGCAGACTCAGTCTGGCACAACTGATAGACCTCTGAGAGTTAAACTGCAGATTCCTACACAGCCTTTGATGTGGAAGCCTCTGTGACTACTCGCTTTTTCTGGAAGAGAGAGAGGAAATGAGAGAGAATGACATATAGAAAGTGAAAACTCAATGACTGGCTTCATCCACTGGACTTCTGGGAAAGTAAAATACAACAAAATGGTTTATTTAAATGTAAGCTTCATATAGGGTTACATTACACATGATAGCAAACCAGACAGAGATAGCATTAAGAGGCAGGATGGAGAGAGAGACTGAAAAACAGACATCAAACATGGACGGTAAAGAAAAGGTTGAAAGACAGGGCGAGGACAGAGAGGTAGACGTGAGGACAAAGAGAGACGTATGGGCCTGATAAGAGAAAAAGAGATGAGAGAACAAAAAGATTGTGTATGAGAGGATTAAACCCTGCTGCTGTTAGTAATGGACTTGCCTGTTGGTCGTGCAGCAGCAGATGGCTGGCCTGTGCTCTCTGGAGGTTATGTAACCAGACAAACCCCCTCTCATCCCGCATCAAACAACCTCGCCTCGCGCGTTCTCTCCACATATCGCTTTCTCACACTTTCTCTTGCCTTGCTGAGTTGCATGTCACTGCACACCCTCCACACACACCATGTGCAACATAACTGCCAAATCAGCATGTGGTCAGCATACTTCTGTTCATTTTTTTGGGGGGGGGGATAAATGTTTAATGATTTGTTGACATGCAATTTAAAAATCCAATATTCATGTGGTCAATTCCTTTAGTAATAGGGTGAAACTCACAAAACACAAAATTTTGTGATTGTGTCAAGTGTACTATATATATATATATATATATATATATATATATATATATATATATATATATATATATATATATATATATGCAGTACACACATACACACACAGTGCTCAGACAGATTTCTCCGAAAAATATCCATCTCGCTTTTAAATGAATACTTTCTATGGGATCCTATACAATTAAATATTTGTGCAGATCTGGTTTATTGGTTTTAAATTAGATTAGTCAGTACCATAGGCACAATTTAAACTATTCTAACAAAATAATTTACGATTATGGTGCAAAAATGAGTACACCCCAATGAATATGTTAGGAGAAAACATAAAATTAAATTGTAATTAACAGGAATTGAGCTGATGAGTCTAATCAGTCCTCACACAGGTGGCCAGAGGATAATTGACAATGAAGAGTGGAATTAAGGGTACGTTTACATGACAACGATATCCTTAAAACAGAGAAGTTTTTCCTTTGAGTTTTCCGCGTACAGACATTGTCATGACCAGGGGTGTCCAATCCTGCTCCTACCGATCGACTGTCCTGCACAGTTCATCTCCAACCCTAATCAAACACACCTACCTTTAATTTTCAAGTGATCCTGAGCACCTTAATTGGTGCTTCAGGTGTGTTTGATTAGGGTTGGAGATGAACTGTGCAGGACAGTCGATCAGCAGGAGCAGTATTGGGCACCCCTGGTCAAGACGATCCCCATTCACACGGATCGACTAAAAACGCTGTATTCTGCTGCCAGGCCATTAGATGGCGATGAAACACTATAGACTGAACACGTAATACCCATGTGCATGATGTCATCGTCTTCAGAGAATCGCGTTTTTGTTGTTTACACAGAGACAGTTTTCAAAAACTTGCACCGTTTTCAAAACTTTAAGTTTTCAGACACCCAAAACGCTGTTGTCGTGTAGTTGAAAATGGTGTCGTGTAAACAGTAGGGGTGGGAATCTCTAGGCACCTCACGATTCGATTCGATTACGATTCAGAGGGTAACGATTATCGATTATTAACGATTTTTATTTTATTTTATTTTTTACTTGGTACTTTTAAAGCAAAGTATTTATGATGACCCATAACGAACTTACTTCCATCTTCCTATATTAATTTTATTAATAAAAAAAATGGAAGTGATTTGAACATTGCAAAGAACCAACAGGAAAATAAATGTGTGCCTGTACTAGCAGCGTACTTGTAGTAAATTAATAAAAACTTCAGCATATTCTGAATCTCTAGCATTTAATAATAGACTTCTAACCAACATCCTCTTGTTATTTCCAATGAGCAATATAATCCTTCAGACAAAAAACATTTTGCTGTAGCAAAATCACAAACAGTTTTCGTTCAAAAATATAGAATGATGTACCAGCAGCTCTCATATAATGCTTGTGGACTTGCGCATATTCTGAATAATTAGTAACATACAAAGCCGCTCTTATACACAACTAAATAATAAAGAGTTATGACTTGAAATGTTTACTGTATACCACAATCAAAAACAGCTTATACAAAAAAAGTGAATGAACATCTGCAGAGAGCACAGTCAAAATGTAACTTTTTGTGACTGGCATTTGCACATATTGCAGGGCAGTATAACGTACATATAACAGATCGGTTTACAGTATATTGATGTGAAAACTAAATACTGAAAGCAGCTTTCATACAAAAAATACTAAATAGGTAACAATGAAATTGCCAATTTTCCATACGTTAGCTTTTAACGAAGAGGGTGCCGTTCGAATTTGGCGCTCAGCCATCATGCGTCTGTTCTGTGCGCGAGTCTGTTATGTGCGCGCCACAGACTGCACGCGCACTACACGTCCGCTAAAAGTTCCGCCCTTTGCGTTCCGTCAATATTACGTTATTAGAATTTTTTTTTTTTTTTTAGAGAATCGATTTTTTCACATTTGTGAATCGATTCAGAATCGTCCACGTCCGCATCGTGATGCATCTAAGAATCGATTTTTTCTCCCACCCCTAGTAAACAGCCCCTTAGAGAGAAATTAAAAAGGATGGACTTGTGGGAAGCTCGCTGAGACGTCCAGGCCGTCCATGGAAGTTAACACCTCGTCAAGAGTGTTTTGTGATGAGAGAAGTTGAAGAAAATCGCCATGTAAGTACAGCACAGTTGGCTAAATCATTAGAAAGTCAAACTGAGGTGAGTGTTTCCCGTGAGACAATACGACGTGCACTGTAGAGGAGTGGCATGCTTGACTGTCGTCCATGAAGGAAGCCACTTCTGAAGCCCATGCACAAAAAAGCCCATCTAGACTTTGCCAGGGCTCATGTTGACAAAGGTGAAGACCATTATTGGGACTCTATATTTTGGAGTGATGAGACAAAGATGAATGTTTTTGGCTCTGATTGGTTCCAAACTGTATGGTGTCGCAAGGGTGAGGAGTACAATGAAAAATGCTGTAGTTATCGGGGAGTTGCATTTCATAGATGGCATCATGCATTCACAGATGTAATCTGCAAACTGCAAGCTACCATTATTCTGTGTGCCCTAGGTCACCGGTCACTCTTTCAACACGATAATGACCCAAAACATGCATTGAAGGTCACTGGTTCATTTCTGAGGAAGAACAGAGTAAAAGAGATTCAGTGGCCAAGCATGTCACCAGAACTCAACCCTATAGAAGACTTGTGGGGAGATCTGAAAAGTCAAGTTGAATGTCATTCTCCATCCAGCATCCAGGATCTGAAAGAGTTCATTCTTCAAGAATGGAGAAATATAGATGTAATGTATGTCGTCAACATGTTCATTCAATGTCTAAAATAATTGGTTCTGTTCTTAAAAAAAAAAAAAAATATACTGAGCACATCTTCAAAATGGTACCACACACTGAAAGGACTGTTCATGTCGAAAGGACACATGTTGGTCGGACTACGTTCATTGTGGATGGTTCTTGGACAGAATACACTAATAAGTGGACCAGACTTTATGCTGACATGAAAGTTTGACTGGCTCATAGATTATTCTGATCTTAGAGATATCAGATCTTACAATCAGCAACAGTGTGACTGTGTCCATATTCACAAGAGCCTAACAAATCTAATGGCTAATTGAAAAGACTGTTTTTTCCTGAACTCGCACACTTACACACTCACAGTGGCCCCAGATCCCACAGTCTCACTCAGATGGATTGCATCATAATTGGTTCCCCCCGCAGCTCCATGTCTGCAATGGCTCTAATAGGGGTCTTGGGGACCGTGTGTTAAACTCCATGATGAAACTGATATGTGAAGCCTTTCGTTTCTCTTGTTCTTCAACCTTCCTTTCAGTTTCCTCCACACCCCCCCCCCCCTTCCCATTTCCTCCATACGCAAAGTTGTGACAGGTGGGACATGAGGAATAAGACAAGACGTTTGCCTTTGTGAAAACCCTCGTTCACCCCCGTCTGCTGCATGGCCTCATTATGCTGCATGAGAGACGGATCATACCTAATAAAGACACATGGTGGATTGATGTGTTTGACAGGATTAATGCCATCGAATTGTGCATACGTTTTAATGCTGTAAAGATCGCAGACATGGCAAATAAAATAATAATAATGAAAACAACAAAGATTTCGCAGCAAAAATAATACATGGAGGCAGATATTTGGAAATGATATTAAAAGTCCTTCTGCTTTAGGTTAACCTAAAACCAGTTTCCTCAAGAAATATTAGTCTACTAGTAGTTCAGACAACTACGACTAGTCGATTTAAAGTCCCTCTGTGGTGAAAATCAAGGTTTTAATGTTGTCCATGTGGTGTTTTGAATAGGCTTTAAGACAAACTAGGCTATGTGTAAATTCATAAGTCAACACCATTGCTGAGTATCTTCTCCTTAAAACTGCAGTGAACCAAAGACAGTCTCAAAAACACGGTTTGAAATCGCTGGACTTAATGACGTCACAAACTACCTTGTAACCAAACAGATCAACGTGTGATCGCCAACGAGTGGATCTCTGAGCTGGTGTGAGTGAGTGGAGACGGGGCTCATTTGCATATTCACAGCACCGCGTATACTAAATGAGGCAAGGGTATAGAGTTACATTCAAGCTATATTTTCTAAAGGAAAAAACACTTAAATATGTCATTTTGGTGATCAAAGATGAGTTTTAAGGGATTAAATGATTGACTACAGGGGGACTTAAAAAAATTGTGTGTTGCACATACATAACTAACTGATGGCATATTTAATTTGACGTGAGGGATGGAAGTTTGTTCAGTATGTTGTATCGTTGTGCTCATGGATATATTCCACAACCATGAACTGATCTCTAAGTGGGACATGTCTGTCATGTGAGAGGACAAAAAGAAAACAACACAGGACACCTACGTGCATATGCAGAAGTGTTTCGGCTTCGATACGCAATGCTTTGATCAGGAAAGTCGAGCTTTGATCCGTCACTTTCAGTTGGTGTCTGACAGTTGTTTGAACGGCGTGTAGGACTGATCCGCTGTTCTCCTTTTGTTCTTGGATACAGGTCATAGTAAACAAGTAAACAAATAAACAACATTAACACTGTAACAACGTTAGCTCTATCCCGACGAAGGCCCAGAGGGAGGCATCGCGGAGCGCGAAGACACCGCAATTACTCTGGAGAAAGTGTGGTAGGCGAATCAATATGTTTCTAAGTGAAATGTGCTGAGACATCGTTTCAAGCCTGTCCTGCTCCCCAGCCCCGGGCGCTTCTGTGTTTCCTCTGGCTTTAACGAATGTGGTGGGAGATTTCAGGGGCTGCTGTCCCGCCAGAAAGCCTCAAGGCTGGGGGTTGAAAGAGCCCAGTGATCAGAGGGTTTGGGGACAGTCGACGAGAGACAGGCTGATGTGTGTTGTAATTGGTGTGGTGATGGGGACTCTCAGTGTGGTTAACTTGGAGGAGGGAAAAAATGGGCTCCCAGGGGATCAATGGAGAACAGGCTAACTGGCAGGTGGCTACTGGGGAATGTCACAAAAGGTCACCCCGGTTTCCATGGGTGGCCGAATACAAAAAAGAGTGTGTGAGATTATATTTTGCATTTTCACATCTAAAACATCTTGGTTTGATGGATTGGGTGGCATCTGTGTTTATCTTCCTAATTAGCCCAGGAGGAGACGACTCTTACTATACAATTTACATACAATGGCAGATGATGATAATCACATCTGTCAAATTCGAAAGGAAACATTCTTCTAATAGCTTTAAAAACGGCCTTTTGAAAATCTCCCCCCCTGTTGTCATTCTCAGATCTCATTCCCCATCCTGGAAGGATATCAATATCTGGCGCGACATGTCAAGGTATTATTTTTGAATCCGAACAAGATACCAAATGAGTTTTCAGAGTTTTGAGGGGCTTTCGCACCGGGTAGTTCTAGGAACTTAATTCTAGGAACTAGCCACCAGGGTGGTTCCCCGAGAACTAATGTTTCCCTTAGGAACATTTTCCTGGTTGCATTCGCACCGCCTGTAGGAACTCTGAAGTGACGTAAGCCGCGCTTGTTGTCGTGACTTTTATTTTGACGTCGCTGAGAACGGCAGAGCCTGAGCACACAGTGCTCGTATTCTCTGTGTTCATTAGTTTATGATCTGTCTAACAGTCATGTCTTAGATAGAACTGTTATACATAGAAAATAGACAGTATATGAAATGGTATTAGCATATGCCGTGTGGTTGATGTCCAGTGTTGCTAGCTGAGCAGAAATACATAATCATGTTTCTCTTGGTCCCTTCAAAGTTGATCCCGTAAAGGTTAAGAGGCCCATCTATCACTGTTTTCCATGTGCGTAGAGTTAGTTTCTGGAGTAAATATTTAGGCTGTAATCTGTATTTACACACAGCTTTTTTAAAAATGACGGGTGCTGGTGTTTTGCGTTTGTGCGGCCAATCAGCGTTCACTAACGTCACTGGTAGTTCCTATAGTGCTGGTTTAGACCCTACTCTGAAATAGGGGATAAATTAGTTCCTCCAAAAGGAGTTCCTATAACTAAAATCGTTCCCAGTTCCAGAACACGCCAAAATCCGGGTTCTTCCGCCAATAATTCTAGGAAATTAAAGCTTTCGACTCAATGTTACGTCACTCATTACTTCTGGTTATCCAATCACTATCTAATACCTAGAGTATAAAAGATCGTTACTTACACATGTTTGAGTTTGCAGATGATGACGCAAACATTCACCTCCATCCTCCCTACCATCACCAGGATGGTCCCTGTCCTTACCTCCCCGGGGGTCGGCTGCGCCCCGCCTCCATATTCGGGCAAGGAAATGCAGAGTCTGCTACCCTCTGAATACGTGCTACAGACGGGGCCCGCGCCAAAGAACTTTATCATTCAATATTTCTGTTTTCATTTTCTGGTCTATTAATTAATAAATGTCATCGTGAGATCATCTCGCCTTTCGAGTCTTTCTGGTAGACCTATGAAAAGGTTCATGCGGTGCAAAAGCCCCTTTGGTAGAGGGCAACATTATGAGTGAATAAAGCTTTAAATTTCTGTCTGCTCTTCCGGCAGTCACACTTTGATACTTGAGAGATATGGTCATTGTACAAAAAAAGATTAATTTAGCACAGAGCATTGAAAAACCATTTACAGAACCGAATCCTGATTTCATTGTCCTTTTGATTTTCTCCATCCTGATTTGTCCTGATTTTTCTGATTTAAACTTGAATGTTTTTTCAAACAGTGTGTTTTGATTGGTATAACTCCGTGATTGTGTTACCGTTCAAAAAAGTTCACAGAGGTGACTGTCCTTAAGCATATAGGTAAATATTGCCGTTCATTATGTAGGCTATCATTATGTTGGAACATATCAGTGTTATTTTTGTATTATTTACCATTATAGTTTTATTAATGTTTTGAATTATCTTTTTCAGTTTAATTTTTGGTAATTTTGTTATAAAATTTTGTTCAGGAGCATCTGGACCTTACTACTGTATGTTTTTGGGGTTTTGATTTTAGATACTTTTGGTGTCTGAGATTGTAGTCTGATTTGAAATGTGCTGGGAGAGAAAGGTCAGGTTCCCCATCCTTGAGCAAAATCTCTTTTTTTACTGTTGACTGCTCGTACATACTCGTCTCCTAGACCAAGTTTCTCTCCATCCAGCTTCTGGGCTTTGGTATTGTATATATGCTGTCAAAGACATGGCTGTCATTCTCACAGGAGTGAAATCTGAGCTGAGGTTTCTTTACATTCTTCAGTGTTGTGTGTCTCTGATCGAGAGAGACAGAGGTCATGTGACCCTGAGCTCTGAGGAAGAACGAGAGGACAATGTTTTTTGTGAATGACTGCAGTATGAAGAGCTGAAACCAGTCATATAGAGTGTCAAACTGAAGAAACATGCCCACATCTATCTGGGTGAATCTGTTAGGAAAAGCCTGGGTAAAAGCAGTTATTGTATGTTTTGCAATAAAGATTTCTTGCATTTTGGCGTTGTGATCAGTTTAACGTTTAAGTAGCCTGCTTTAATATGTAAAGTAAGGTCAGTAAGACTTTTTTTTTTTAAAGGGGTCATATAATGGTACATGCACTTTTACAAGTTGATTGTACTGAAATGTGTGTTGGCAGTGCCTGTACACAACCATCATAAAATGATAAAAATCCATCCAGTGGTTTTTTTAAATCTCCTTGTATGTTTTCCCCTGTCTCAAATCAAGCCGTTCGATTTTGTGACATCACACGGTCGGACGCCCCTCCCACGATTGTTGATTGACAGCAGCGTTTCAACACAGACCCGCCCTCGCTCGTGAGCGAGCTGTCAATCATAGTCCGTGCGTCATTGTTGATACGCTGGAGCACTGTCTATGAGCAGAATGGCATCTAAGCGATTGTGGTGTTCTGATCTTGGGTGTAATAACGAACACAGCAGTCATTTTGATGTTCCTAAATCCGAACCGCTGAAGACACAGTGGCTGAGTTTTGCTTTCGAAGGGAATATTCTCCACGATCAACGTCAATACTTTCATGTTTGCGCTAATCATTTCACACACTAGACTGCTTTACAAACGACGGTCAGTATAAAGCTGGTTTTGCTAAGAAGCTGCTCCTGAAAAAAGGATCGGTACCAACTATTCGTGTTCCTGCTGCACCTCCAGAAGAAGAAGTGAGTGTAACATTTTATTAACCTTTATATTAATCTTTATATTAATCTTTGCAAATCGCTAGCACGCTTCACGATGAATGTGGCTAAGGTTTACACTCAGGGTACACTACGGCATGTTTTCTATGTATGACGTTCTCAATATAATTCATAATCCCACGTTTATAATGAACAACACGTTATGGTTTAACGGTGTACGCACAGAACAGAGGGGCGGGGTGAGCAAAGCTATCATTATCATTTAAAGACACATGCATTTAAACGGCGTGCTGAAAACAGAGCTGTTTTTGACCAGGTAAAATTAGTGTTTTCTTACAATACTAATGAGAATTTTTAATTAAAGTATATTACAAACTTTTAATTTAGACCCTAAAGAATAATATTAGCTTGTACAAAAATGGCATTATATGACCCCTTTATTAATGTTACAAAAGATGGATTAAATGCTGTTTTTTTGTTACTTTTTTAATTCATTAAAAGGATCCTTAAAAACAGTATCATGGTTTTCACAAACAGATTAAGCATAATTAAATGAGAAAACCGTTATTTAAAATTGTAATAATATTTCACAATATTGCTATTTTCCTGTATTTTTTATCAAATAAATGCAGCTCTGGTATGCATTAGAGACTTCTTTTAAAAATATTATACATTTTTACCAACCCCAAAACATTTGAACAATGTACATTTGTTAAGAATATTTTTTTTTTAGCATTCATCATATTCACTGTAAAAAGTGATCAGTTGACTTAACTTAAAAAAAGCGAGGACACCCGTTACCTTCAAATTATTAAGTAAATAAACTTCATGTGTAATTGAAAAAATTAAGTTATGTGGAATTGTCAAGTTTGCATAACTTAATATTTTCAATTATGCATTATGTTTATTACTTAATAATTTTAAGGCAACAGCTTTCCTCACTTTTTTAAGTTAAGTTAACTGATCACGTTTTACTTGTGCTACAATTTTATTTAAAAAAGCATCTGGACTGGATGATTCTTGAATCATGAAAATTACAGTAACGAGAATTAAACATTGTCATTTTTTAAATTATTTTTGTGTTGTTTAATCTGTTGTAACGTAAAAAAAAATATTTGTATAATTGTCATGTAAAGAAATCATTTAAAAAAATAGAAGCGTTCTTATTAATGTATTGTGGTATGGAGAATTAGTCAAGTCAAGTCACCTTCATTTATATAGTGCTTTTAACAATATAGATTGTTTCAAAGCAGCGATAATAGGAAAGTAACAGAGATTGTTTTGGCTTTACAGCAGCTATAAAGTTATTGTCCAGCTGAAGTTAGTTAGTGATTCACTTCCAGTGCAAAGATCATTAATTCAGTTATTATTATTTTTTGCATTACACCGAGAGATTTCAGGAAATATATAATTGTCATGAAAATAATGTCACAAAGCAAAACTAGCTACTTTAGGTAAAATGCAATTTATAGTTATTTGTTCTATTCTTTAGATTTTGGTGTAAAATATGGGCATGTTCTTCTCTTTGTCTCTGATGTGGTTTTATGGCGTCAGTTTCAGCTCGTTTCAGTCTGCTGGTGTGGACAGTGTGTTGGCTGAGCTTCTGAGGGTTCAGTAGAGCTACTATTGAATGTGTTTAACCCTCCATTTAATGGAACTACTGACGCCAGACCTGCCCTTATATTATCAATATATGACGCAGAAGAGTCCAAAGTTTGGGATGATCTCATTAACATAGGTTGCAATTTCTTATAGTTTTATTTTTACTATGGTTGAAGCAATGTTTGCTTTATGGTGAGGTGACCATGCTATAGCTGGTTAATGTAGCTTAACATATATTTTATTAAAACAATTCATGTTCTTTATATCTCATTCCACAGAGTCTTGCTGTGGAGAAGTCTTGTGAATGTATTTGGCCGGCGTTTGCGCTCTCAAACATGTTCTTCCGCCGTCGGTGGAGTGTTGGAGGGCTTCTGGATTCCTCTGAGATTACAGAAAAATCCTCTTTCTCTTGTGTTGGTTGTGAGAGTGAATCCCCGAGGCTCAGCAAACGAAACACACACATCCTTGAGGTCCCGTCTTTCAAAGCACCAGCTGTACGCTTATGAAATATCATGAAATTTCATACACCGAGACTCGCGCCCAAATTGATATTCTTGATTTCAGTAGACTAATGATTAGAAATTAATGTGATATGTTTCCCTCAGCAAAAACATGTTCTTTTTATATTTATATGGAATATGTGAAAAGTCACACCACATGACAGCTTCAGGGTTTAACGAAACAAAAATGAAATGATCATACTGGTGAAAAGTTAAAAAAGTATTTTCTATTTAACAAAGGTTGCATTTATTTGGCCAAAAATACAGTAAAAACTGTGATATTGGTAAATATTATTACAATCTAAAAGTTTTTGTATACTGTTCTATATGAATATATTTTAAAATGTAATTTATTCCTGTGATCAAAGATGAATCAGCATCATTACTCCAGTCTTCAGTGTCACATGATCCTTTAGAAATCATTCTAATATGATGAAAAGAAACTTTTATTATTATTATCCATGTTGAAACCATTTTGCTGCTTCATATTTTTGTGTGATACTGTACTGTTTGGGGTAAAGTGAATCACAGTTTCCACAAAATATTAAGCTTCAAAAACATTTTCAACATTGACAATAATGATAGCTATTATTAATAACCGAGCACCAAATCAGCATATTGCAATGATTTCAGAAGGATCATGTGACAAAATAAATAATGATGTGACAAAATTAATTAAATTTATTCTTTTCAAAAACTAAAAAAAGAAATAAAAATGAAATAAATAATAATTATAAATCATAAATCATAATTAAGTGAAAATGAGAATGCAATGGAACTGTTAGTTTCATTCTTCATATGTTTTTTATTTAATATCACATTTATGTATTTATTTTTCTTTTTGTATAGTCTAAATGTCCACTGACGGAAAAAAATGCCACCTCTCGGACTTAAACGTCAACCTAAATAACTGAAATATCAAGAAAATATATATTTTTTTACAAATAATATTAACAATAGATAACAAAATAACACAACAAAAATAACTAAATAAATCATAACTCACATAAATTTCACATTATTAAAAATAATTTAATTGCATAATGTTTTTTTTTTATTGTATAAATTGAAGTTGTATATATATATATACACTCTGTATATAATGTATTTTTTTTTATAAAACTACAATTTTCTGAAGCAGATATGAGTGGTATTTGCATATGTCGCTGCCACAATATTGTTGGTCTGATAATTTATATATGATTTGCTGTGTCTGTGATATTCTGTCCCTGTACATTGCCATAATTACAGCAAAAACAGAAATTGTGTCACCTACCAGGTGAAGATTATAAGCTAGGCTGCTCAGAAATGGTGCGGGACGAGTTACACACCAAAGTTTAACACTTTGTATTCAAATCTGAGTATTATGAGTTTGTTGCATCTAAGTTTATGCTGTGAATCCATTGAATTCTATTGGGATCCCACCGTGGCTGAGTCTCATTTTATTCATGTCAAACTGAATATGAGGTTTATGGATGTTGGATGGTCATCTGTTGGAACCTTGACTGGATTTCATGGCTCATTCCTGCCTAAAATCAATCCTGCAACTGTTTTGACAGCGGCCCACATCCGCAACCATTAGTCTACGGTGCCTGGCAGGCAGAGATGCACCGCATAGCATTTGTTTGAATTCATTTCACAATCTCATGATCCCACTAGTGTAAAATTGCTTTTTATGCATGACATGCAAAAAAAAACACAGCTTTGTAATTCCTGATGAAAACATTGTCTTTGATCATTGTGTAGGAATGGTGAAAGAATATGAAGAAATAAAAGGGTATAACTCTGGTGCTTGGGTTTGAGTAAGCATACCTAGCACTTGGGGCGAAAACTCAGAAGGAGCGAGACTTGGAGAAGAAAGGGCAAACAATACGCTTTGAAGTTAATGAATTGAGAGGAGCAATCCGAGAGAAATAACTGCCTGAGTAAAAGGCTACGCTTAGAAATATGGTGGGAGCCAACTTTTAGGGACTTCATTTTGATTTGCTTATTAGCCGTGAAATTTGGCATTTGTATTCTGACAATGAAACTGGAGACCTTCAAAATTCAATGATGTTGATGAGTAGTGCTCTGTCACCTTCGGGAATAAAAACCACACCATCATTTTAATCTAAGCCCTAACCAGTGGAATTGATATCCCAGCATTTTAAATGTAATACCAGATGGCCAGACAAAACAGAAAACTTAAAACACAACTGAGAGGCTTTTATCACACTCCTAATATTTGATCACATTGTCATTTGAATTATTACAGAAACATGTTGCAAGATACGTGTAATTCCTTTGGCTGATTTGAAGTCTTCTGTTCAAAACTTTCTGACTGACAAATCTTGTTTTTATGTTAGATGTTAAGCTAGAGATAAGCACTTAGTAAAACTATAATAAAATATGATAGTTAAGCAACCTTGAAGACTATAGTCAGTTCTGAATATAAAATACAAACATGGTTTTTGGGTGTGAAATACTTAATCGTGAACATGAATTAGCAAAGCTAATCTTTTTTAAAAAGCAAGGTCTTTTTTCAAGTATTGAAAAGACCGCTTAACCTCTGACATTAAAGAGGATTCTGTTTTACAACAGCTTTTTGCTTAATTACAGGAATTCTAAATATTAGAACTAGGAATAAATTGCGACACGGCAATTGTAAAAGCACATACATTTATTCTTACCCTTATTAATGTTCTTAATGAATCTCAATCAGAGAAATCATATTTTACACCGTTAATGTGATGATGAGATGATAAGACCGTGTATTGCGTTATAATAGCAAGAAAACAGTTTCTTGTGGGCTGTATGCAGAAATAAACAGTGTACAGCGTGTGTGTGTCGTCTGATTCATGAGCAAATTACTGTTTTCAGACGGTTCTTCTAATCGTTTGAAAAGACTCACAAGCTCAGGAGTTGTTGGCTTGAATCAGTCTAACAAATCCTTCACTGATTGAACTCAGTTAGTCAGTTTGCTGAATTTATATCTGACTCATTTACTGTAAGATGTACTGTATTTTATGTACATATTATGAGAATTGAACTGAGCTGGACGATGACATCACGGTTTTCTCTAGAGCGGCTATATATATATATATATAAATGAACAATTAATAACTTTTTACAACAAAAACGAACCATTACTGAACTTACTTAAGATGGACTATGACGCTATTTTCTTCTAGAAACAAACTTTGTTGCATTATATTCCTGTTATCTCTGTAAAGCTGCTTTGAAACAATCTGTATGGTAAAAAGCGCTATATAAATAAAGTTACAGTATGTAACAGATTACTTTTTTCAAGTAACTTGTAAAATAATAAATTACTTTTTTGTAATTAAAACAACATCTGAGTTACTTTTTCAAATAAGTAACACAAGTTAATTAGTTTTCCAATTAATTGAGAAAATCAGAAATCAGGAGTACGTGCAGTGGCGTTATGTGTGCTGTGTTAACATGATGCTTATCGTAGATCTAGAGTAATGCAAACATGCATGTACTCATCTCACTTGCACAAAAAAAGATTCAGTTTTCCTCAAAATGAATAAAAACAGTGAAATACAAACTCACAATATCACTCAAACCTGCATTAATTAAATGTTTAATTACACAAACATACTTTATGTATTTAATCTCACTTTATTAACCAATGTCTTTGCGGCTGACCTTTGATGACTCAGTTCAACTATACGAATAAGCAAAAATGACTTTAGATAAACCACATTTGTTTTTCATTCAAGTAAGAGTGTTGAACTTTCTTCTCCTGCGTCCTATTCTTCTGCAATCCCGAATGGCAGCACATCTGAAAGGTTTGTTTGAGCTGCGCCCTCCTCTGCATAGGTGTGATTCGCATAATTTCACTTTTGGTGTGTAAAGGTCTTTACATTTGCCAAAAATATAACTTTTTTCCCCCCAAAAGTAACAGAATGCATCACTTTCTATAAAGAGTACCTAAATGCAATTAGTTACTTTTTCAGACAGTAACACAATATTGTAAAAGTAACACAATATCTTTTAAAAGTAACTTTCCCCCTTAATACTAACTTAAAAGTCCCCCCGTATTCAATAATTTTATCTTTAATCACCGAAATGACATATTTAAATGTTTTTTCCTTGAAAAAAATTCTTCATGCCTTAAAATAGCTTGAATGTAACTCTACACTCTTGCCTCATTTAGTATAAGTGGTTCTATGAATATGCAAATGAGCCCCGCCTCCACTCACTCACTCCAGCTCAGAGATCCACTTGTTGACGATCACACTTGACCTGATTGGTTACAAGGTAGTTTGTGACGTCAGAAACAACAGCGATTTCAAACCACGTTTTTTGAGACTGTCTTTGTTTCGCTGCAGTTTTAAGGAGAAAATACTCAGCAATGATGTTGACTTATGAATTTACACAGGGTTGGCCTTAAAGCATATTAAAAACACAGCATAGCCATGTAATCAACATTAAAAGCTTGATTATAACCACAGGGGGACTTATATTATGCACTATGCTAAACTTACCTATTGTTGGTTTGATTGCTTCTATTGCTTTCCTCATTTGTAAGTCGCTTTGTATAAAAGCATCTGCTAAATGATTAAATGTAAATGAAACACTGTTACTAAGTAAAATCTGGTATTTGAGCTAAGCCTACCATTAGTTTGAACCATTGTTTTTTCAGTAATTGTTCGATACCGTTTCCTAAAATAATTAGTATATTAATGCATTTATGTGTAGAACCTATCCCAGATCAAGCTATAATGCATTAAACTATTTGCACTCAGGTTTTGCACTCATGCACAAATATGTGCGTATGGTGAATGAAACCCATCGTGTTGGAATTAAAACTTAATTAAGTGTCAAACAAAAGTCTTAAAGATAAAACTTAAAGATTCCAGCACATCACCTTATTAAATGGAAGAAACATAGCAAAACATTAAACGTTTATAGTGTGAACCACGGCTAAACACCTGCTCAGTCGTACTACACAACATCTAACTAGGGTTGATTAGACAGAATTGTTTTCCATTTCACACAAAGACGAACATTCGCTGCGTAAAATATAACACAAAAAATGAAAAGCCTTCATCAGCATTCATTTCACTCCATTACCATTCCCTGTTTCCCCCTCCGCTTTCAAAAGCCCCTTGATATGTCGGCTATTACCAAGATAATTTGAGAAGGCTAGAGCGTGAATGTGAGAGAGGCCTAGCATGCAATCGTGCCTTCAAATGAGTCAAACGCTCGACTGCAGCATCTCGGAGAGCTGAGGTTTTCCTTGCTCTGGGAAAAGCGATTTAGGATGAAACATTGGAAATTAAGCATGTGAAATCCATCACGCCAAGTGAAGTATTAAAAGTTTCATTAGGCGGCTGATCAGTGCAGTCGTGACGGATGAGCCCTGAGGTGCTCGAGGTCATCAGGGGGTCTTTATTGTGTTGGTTTTTCTCTTAAGTACAATCTGATTGGTTCACCTTGTCTAGCAAAATGAAGAGCAATGAATAGGCAGCAGTAGGCTACTTACTTCTCCATTACGGTTATTAAACTTCAATGTGTAACTCGTCCTTCACTGTATATGCTACACACATGAGTGATACGTCATATCATGTGGCTCATTTAAGGAGAGGTGTGATGGAACTTTTCTAAGCAGTCAAACTCCAGATTTTTGACTTAAGACCTATAAGCAAGTCACACTGTGATTATAAGTCAGGACAAGAAAAAAGTCGCAGTTGAGAGAAACAGAGTTGCAGTTGCGAGACATAGTTGCATTTACAAGAAACATAGTTACATTTGAGAGAAACAAATGCCACCTTTGCGACAAATCAAGTCTCACTTGCGACATACAATGTTGAGACAAGAAGGTTCAGTTAAGTGACAGTCAGAGTTGCAATAACAAAATATAGTCACAATTGCGAGACATACACTATATTGCCAAAAGTATTGGGACACCCCTCCAAATCATTGAATTCAGGTTTTTCCAACCACTTCCATGGCTAGAGTTGTATAAAATCAAGCACCTAGGCATGCAGACGCTTCTACAAACATCTGTGAAAGAATGGGTCGCTCTCTCAGGAGCTCAGTGATTTCAAGTGTGGTACCGTGATAGGTTTCCACCTGTGCAATAAGCCCATTCATGAAATTTCCTCACTACTAAATATTCCACGGTCAACTGTTAGTGGTATTATAACAAAGTGGAAGCAATTGGGAACAACAGCAACTCAGCCACAAAGTGGTAGGCCACGTTCACAGTGCAGGGTCAGCGCATGAGGCGCACAGAAGTCGCCAACTTTCTGCAGAGTCAATAGCTACAGATCTCTAAACTTCGTGTGGCCTTCAGATTAGCTCAAGTTGTTTTTCAGGGGTGGGTCTTGGCCCCTTAGTTCCAGTGAAAGGAACTCTTAATGCTTCGGCATACCAAGACATTTTGGACAATTTCATGCTCCCAACTTGGTGGGAACAGTTTGGGGATGTTCCTGTTCCAACATGACTGCGCACCAGTGCACAAACCAAGGTCCATAAAGACATGGATGAGCGAGTTTGGTGTGAAGGAACTTGACTGGCCTGCACAGAGTCCTGACCTCAACCCGATAGAACAGCTTTGGGATGAATTAGAGCGGAGACTGTGAGCCAGGACTTCTCATCCAACATCAGTGCCTGACCTCACTAATGCACTTCTAGACGAATGGTCAAAAAAACCCATAAACACACTCCTAAACCTTGTGGACAGTCGTCCCAGAAGAGTTGAAGCTGTTACAGCTGCAAAGGGTGGGCCAACTCCATATTAAACCCTACGGATTAAGAATGGGATGTCATTAAAGTTCATGTGCATGTAAAGGCAGACGTCCCAAAACTTTTGGCAATATAGTGCAAGAAATAAAGTTGAAAATGTGAGATATAAAATTGCAATAATGAGATATAAAGTCACTATTCCGAGAAATAGTTGCATTTACGAGAAACTTGCATTTGTGAGGTATAAAAGTGCAATTTGTTATTTCTTTTTATTTTAGCCACAACTTTTACATTTAGAAGTCTTAGAGGTACAGTATCTGTCTGTTTAATTCTATCAATTGAAATGAACGATTGAAGGGTTCAAACAAGCTAATATCACCCTAAGATATTAGCAAGATTCCTGCTTGTGTTGTATCAACACATCTGCTGATAAAGTGCAATTTCCTTTGATAGCCTGATGTTGGCTGTGGGTGCTAGCTAGGTTCAATTTGATTTATATAAGATTACTGAGAGACACTTCAGATCATCATATGTGACAGTCTCACAGTTTTTATGGGTCACACACACACACACACTTTTAGCTCTGCCGATTCTCGAGGCTTGACGTACCCACTGGTACCGTTTTTTCTCCTCTGAAAAGGCTTTCAGAAGCAGACACCTCATCAGGAGGAAGAAGCATCGAGAGTGTGTGTTAATTCACTGATGAGACAGGGCATGTTTCTCAGGACCCTTTGGGAAATCACATCCAAACTCCACAGGCAAGAATTGGCAAGCCTGGGGGCAAAGCCTGAATCTTTCCTGAAATCACTGAGAGCTCACTTGGCCAGTTCTTTCCCAAATAAGCCTCTGTGGGAGACGATGATGGTGATGATGAAGATTATGATGATGAGAATGAGTTTGAAAAAGCTGTGCATTTTTGCAGGCAATGTTAGTCTGTTAACGGTAGCCCAACTCAATAGTGAAGTACTGAAATATTGGCTGATTAATGGCGTTATTTAAAATGATAAGTTTTATCATGTAATTTAGTTATTTAAATTATATTCTAATTCTAAGTTATTTAGATTTAGTGATTTTTGTTATTAAAATACATTTCTTTTGATTTTATTTGTTCTGCATCAGAAATAAATGCACTAGCTGACGACTTCTCATTCATAAACATATGAACTGGAAATATACTCTATTTTATGTAAAGGCACTCATGGGCATCAGCTGTTGAGCACTCATGGGCATGGGCTGTTTTGTATTGTTTTTCTTTTTTAGTTTGTAGTGTGCTTCAGCTTTTGGTTGCTAGTTTTCTGGTCTAAATGAGGCTTCAGAAGCTGAAGTATCTACACCAATGAGCCACATTCAGATTAGACGTATCATTCTGTTTGAACTGCTGTAATTACCAATATATGAACATCAGCCCTTATTTTAACAGCTTTTAAAAGATACAAATGAAGATTTTAACTTTGTTTTTTAACTTTGAATTTAATTTGATGATTCAGTAGTAATTAAGGATTGGTTAAATGTGCATTTCCCCCCACCTATCCTTTAATATAGAGTAGTTCCTATGGTATTGTATTTTTTATTTTTGAAATATATTTTTGAATCGAGGGATCCCATGAGATGACAGATTTTGGAAACATTTAGACTCTTTGTTTGGTGTAAACATGAGAATATGCTTTTGTGCTATTTGTTTGCAGGATATGGATATTTTCATTTGGCTGCTCTAAGAAAAACATGAATTATTGTATATGTTTAAGTATGAAGCAGTGTAGCGGCTGGTAGGGACTACACGACATTCCTCCCGGGTTAGTGACATCACTAACCCTTAAATTTACATAAACCCCGCCCCCGGGAACACACAGTCCATGTTGAGAAGAGGAAGAGTTGGTGTAGTAGAGCACATTTGTGAGTCTGCTCAAGCTGTCGCATCAGTCTTTTCACATGCAATACAGTACGTAACACAAATGCAATAGCATGTCACTCTGTAGGCATCTTACAACAGTTCCCACACGAGCGATTTATAGATTATCATGACAGAATATGCTAATCGAAGACTTGAAGATAGTTAACTCCACATCAGCAACATAAATTCATCAACTAACTATATTCAGAAACATCCTGTTGCATTTTATATATATAAAATGTCAAGCGATTAAAATGTTTAATGTAATTAATTACACAGATTAATTTGATTAAACTAATTAGATTATTAATTCGATTATTTCAAATTTGGCTAATAAATTATCCCCGAAAGATAATGTAAAGTCATTATTGTGTTAAATTAGAAAACCATCAAATAGCCATTACAAAAAGTAGCTTTAGAAATAAATATTTTATTTGATTTAACAGAGAATTTATTACACATAAATGTTTAGGCTATAACAGCCATGATTATTTTTCAGAAGCTGCGTCTGAGTTGGTATTTAGAAATATTTACAGACCAAAACAGTTAGGTTGACACCACTTCAAAATATATTTTTTTACAGTCTGCAAAAGAAAGTCATACTGGTTTGAAATGACATAAATGTAAATAACATAATTTTCATTTTGGGGCAAACTTATTTATTTAATTATTTAATTATTATACTTATTCAATTTCTTTTTCATTGAACTGTTCAATATCACATTTGCACTCGTGCTATTCAGGACAAAATGTGATATTGCGCTTGTTACTGGATTTGTTTTTTTATATTATTATTAAAAATAATATGTAAAACACTCTATTTTAATGAGAATGTCAACTAGTCAAACTCAACTAATCTTGACCTCTTAACCAGCTCAGCGTAGAAGTGGCCTTGCACTAATCTTTCACCTTCACCAACCCTTTCCCTAATACCTGCTCTGTTCTGAGGCTTTATGGAGATTTTGAACTCTCTCTGTTCCCCAGAAACCCTCCGAAACCCCCGCTCCCCGACGGTCCGCTGCAGGGATAATCTCTCGCAGACGCTGGAAGATTTCCCAATGCTTCTCTCTCTCTCTATATATATTCACTCCTGACTCACACATTCACGTTTACGTTCCAGAGCATTTCATATCTGCTTGTAATTGTGTAAATTCATTCGCTGTTCTTTTTGGCCACTGGACAAACAGTTATGCTTTCAGATTTAAACGGTTGCTCCATATGTTTTCTGTGTCCAAACATAATTATATTTTATCACATGTTCCCATATGTCTGGGCAAACATGGCCAATGACTGTGTGCTTCAAAGCCTGAATTCATCTATGAATATTTGTTTATATAGCCAGGATTGTTTATCCAAATCCTAATTTGGTTGGGAAACTCAATATTTACAACCCTATAATCTCTTGTTTAATGATACGAAGTACAAATGCTGTTTGTGGTTCAGATTTGATCATGTTGTCATCTAGGTTGTTATGGATTGTACTTGTAGATATTGTGCTAAGATAAGTAACAAGCCCCCAGTATAAATTCTTTGGCAGTTTTAAAGCGTAGTGCTGCGGTTTATTTGATTTTTTTTACTAATGTTATATCTTATACTTATTTACATTTCAGCTGACATCACCATGAGTAGCCAATGGTCAAATAAATATTTAGGGTTTGGCCAGTTCCAGGAGAGCATTTCTTCCTGGGTTGCTACTTGTGTCGGGACTGGAGCCAACATTGTTTTTCAATTGAAAATATTTTATCCTAACATGAATTAGCAAAGTTTATGGATGGTTTTTCTGAAGTACCGCTGAAGTGAGGAATCTTAATCTCTTGTAATTCCCACCGTCTTTGGTGTTAATACTAAAAAAGCTCTGATCTCTCCACAGTGGTATTGCTTCTCATCAGTTTGGAAGGGTAGTGATGATAAGAGAAAAATAATATTAAAATGAATTATTTTCTCTCAATTATTGACATGATTTATTTAACATTAATGTCAAAATAACTATAAATAAAAGATGCAAATGATGCGTCAAATTATAGTAGTAAAAGTTGGCTAGCCCGATGCTTACTGCATCTGTACATAAACTATTGGAGTTTAGAATATATTTCGACTCTAAGGTTTTTCTTCTGTCTTGATTCAGATATGGACTTGGAAACAGTCCCGCAGCTCAATTGCCATCGTCTGTGTGTCTGGCTCCAGGTGAGAGTGGGTTTGAGATGATAATAGAAGTAGGAAAGCTCTTTTGGGCCGTCCCTGGAGAGCACTCTGTTCCCGGGCTGCTGCTCGGGTCGGGCTCGGCTCCCAGGGGCCGGCTGGAGGTTCGGGCAGCTGGTGTTTGCACCCCAGGGGAAGAGCACCAGGCTTGGACTCCAGACGCCTATAGGGACTGGGTATTCCTGGAAGACTTGAAGAAATAGCTCACTTAAAAATGAAAATTCTGTCATTTACTCACAGGAAGATATGAAGAGTTCAGATGCAAAAACCTCTAAGTGCCATCTGAAATTTTCTTCTACAATGATCATTTTTATGAAGCTCATATATTTAAGTTCAGTAATGAAAATTACCTATTAATTGCCATTTAAGTGACATTACTGAACTTAAATAAACGAGCTTGATAAAAATTATCATTCTAGAAGAAAATTTCAGATGGCACTTAGAGGCTTTTTCATCTGAACTCTTCATATGTTGAAGAATGTCGGTAGCCAGACTGTTGTTGATGGACCCCATTGACTTTCATAGTATTTTTTTCTTCCTACTATGGAAGTCAATGGACATCAACTGTCTGGCTACCGACATTCTTCAACATATCTTCATTTGTGTTCAGCAGAAGAAATAAACTCATACAGGTTTGAAACAACTTGAGTAAATGATGACAGAATACATTTTTTAAGTGAATTATTCCTTTAAGACTAACTTGAAGAAAACCTGCTCTCTGTCATACATCGATCTCTGAAGTCTTCGGCATGCTCAAGTACTCAAGTAAATTAATTTTAATTATGCCTGATTTCTTGGAGAGTCACTGGCATTTGCAACAAAGTCAATGTGAGCAACAAGAATTGTAATGTTGTAATATTTGCCTTGTGATGCCATGTGTTTTCACTTTTGCATTGCATTGTGGATTTATGGATGCAAAATTTGAATAAGGGATCTCATGAAAATGGTTAAAATAGTCAATAAGATTTTATTTTCATTTTTTATTTTTTACTCCATATAGAAATAAGCACACAAATAAGTACAATTATAATTCTTTTGTTTTTGTTTTAGTTAAGCCATTATTTTCTGGATATTTAAATGTGTTGATGATGGAAGATAGTGATGGAAATAGGTACTGCAGTCCAAATTCAAAATATTGGAGAGAGTCCTGGTAAATTGGCAACGTGAGATATAACAACCAAAACAAAACAGACATTACGACACAGTACGCACATTTCAAAGTAGAATAACTGGCAGCAGAAGTGATTTCAGAGAAACGAGTATGTGAACTCAGCATCTTTCCTAAATATATTATTGTATTTTTATGCTTTAGTACAGACAAAAACTTGCATACAGCACCTTTAAGCACAATTCTGGCCAAAATTCTTTTTGGTCTTTTTTTCTGTATGGAAAATATTTTCTCTTTCCTTTTTTCCTTCTTTTTTTTCATGAAAAACAACTCTGTAGCTGTAGCCTCCTGTAAAGCGAGTGCATCAGAGTGTGATTCACCCAGTCCTCTAGCCAATGAGTGAATGCTGCCAGAACTGGAAGCTGAGACACTCATTTAAACCCTGAGACTGGCTCAGACCTCTCGCTCAGTGTCCTCTGTGGGAATATGTCATATCTGGATCTGATCCAAGGGTCCAGAGCGGTGCATGTGTATTTGTGAGTCGTCCCAGTATAGTACATGAAGCGTGAAGAGTGCTGTCCAAGGTGCTGAAGACGCTCTTTACAACTCTCAGGTTCTCAGATCAGATCATATGGGGGTTTGAAAAGACATGAGGGTGAGTGAATAATGACGACTTTTATTTGTGGGTGACCCATCTCTTAAAGAGACATGAAATCAAAACTGAGTGTTCAAATGGTTCAATATCTTCAACAGGACTAATTTGTAACAGAGCACGAGAGAAGTTAAAGTTCACAGCCTCTTGGCTGACCTGACTTGAGGCTAACATGCTAAAAACTCCCCCCCCCCTCAACCCATGTCTGTTTAATCTTTCTCTGGCTGTGTTCCCATCGCACTAATCCTGCCATTCCTCTCTTGCAAATGTCAGTCCGTATCTCTCTCCGTTCATCTGTTCCCTGGTCGACGTCTATCTCCTCCCCTCTTGCGTTCAGTGGCCGGCCAGATACTAATGAGGCTGCCCAGGAGAAGCAGAAGAGAATACAACTCTCTCCTTATTCTTTTCCTTTCACAGCCATTGTGCATTCAGGCCTCAAGGCCGGATTTGACATAAACCCACTCAGCGTTTCTCCAGCGAACTGTGTGTTTTAGGGACTTCAGCTCACACCTGTTGTCTGCGGGTTTGTTACAGTTGAACTCAACCTGGAAGGCCTGTCTTTTAAAGGGATAATTCACCCAAATTTTTTTATTCAATCATACTTTCCTCACTTCTCTCTTTTACGATTTATTTTCTTTCTTCTGTGGAACACAAAAGAAAGTTTTTTGTCCGCACAATGAAAAGTCAATGGGGTCCAAAAGTATCAAGCTCCGAAAAGGACATATAAATACGTCACATTACAAGTAAAATTGAATTTGTGTTGACTTCTAAAGTTTCTAAAGACACGTTTTTTGCACAGACCGCTGGCTCACACACGGCTCTAACCCTAGGGCAGCTATTTGTCTTTTCCCATCATCTCCCAGTGGGAAGAGTGCAGTTTACGTGGATTATTTCTCTGAAACTAGGTTACAATGGTTGCTGTGTGCTTGGCCTGATTCAGTTGTGGCTGCCTCTGTGAATGAAGCGACCTCTATAAAGAGAATATTTTACCTGCACGGCGTGACAAAAGCCGCATTTCCTATTACAATGTTCCGATGTAGATTCTCTCTGCTTGAAAAGAAAGTTACAAATGAAATGAAACCCATTTGGTTTAAACATATTTATCTGCTTTAACGACAGATGGCGATGGTAGAGGGTCTGTGACAAACGAGAATGTCCAGGGAAAAATCTAGTTTTAGAAGCAAGTGCCAAGTTTTTGTTCAGTTTTCACCCCAAAATTTCATTTAATAATTTAGTGATGTCAAATGGTGTAACCGCCAAGTAAAAAGTAATGACATATTTCTGGATCATTATTTTCAAAAATGTTTTCAAAAATGTTTTACAAGACCAAACCATTTTAAGTTATGAACATCAAGAAGTTTTTTTGGGGTCATACCATTTGACCTTTCCTTAATTTTTTTTTAATTTTTTTATATGAAATATTATTAATAGTATAAATATTAAATGTGTGATATATATACAAATATATATAGTCATGAGTGGTCGGTTCTGTGATATCATTTAATGTTTTAGGGTTTTCTTAGTGAAACCACACTGATTTTGTGGGAAAAACATGAACAAATATTTTTTCAGATATACGTAATATTTGTAAACAAACTGGCTTTGTTGCTTATTTTTTTAATTATGATGATAATTTTCTTTATCTCCAGACAGCCATGCCAACTGGACATTTTTGACTTTAAGCCCCACAAAAATCATTAAAAAAATATTTTAATTTAGGAATTAAAAACATGTACTTCATACTAGATGTATCACTGCAGGGTTATTATTGTTAACTACAACTAAAAGTACTGAAACATTTAATTAACTGAAATTAAGCTGAAATAAAATACAATTTGAATATTAGATGGATAACTTTTAAACAAAATGTAAAAATGTTGCATTGGAAAGGGAAATAAATTTAAGTTGAAGCACTAAAATTACAAACTCAAATAAATAATAACTAAAACTGAAATGAAAATTAATTAAACCTAAATTGTAATAGTAATATATATATATATATATATATATATATATATATATATATATATATATATATATATATATATATATATATATATGACAAAAGCATAACGAAAGTACTAAAAAGTTACTTTTAAATGAAATTAAGTTAAATTTAAATGTAAAAATTAAAATTAAGTTAAATTAAAAAATTAAGTTAAATGAAAACTGACAATATAAAAACAAAAGCTAATTCAAAATAGTAATAAAATGTATACAGTAACAGTTTATAAATAATACGGTAACACTTTACAATGAGGTTTCATTTGTTAAAGTATTACCTAACATGAACTAACCATGAGCAATACATTTGCTAATGTGTTAATCTTTGTTAATGTCAGTTAATAAAAATACAGATGTTCATTGTTTGTTCATGTTAGTTCACTTTCCATTAACTAATGTTAATAAATACAACTTTTGATTTTAGTATGAATTATTAAATGTTGAAATTAACATGAACAAAGATTAATAAATGCTGCAGTGCACTTCATTATTAGTTCATGTTAACTAATGTTAACTAATACAACCTTATTGTAAAGTGTTACCAATAATACTACAAAAACACTCTGTCACTGCCTATCAATTGCATTTGAACCTTTTTTTAACTGAATGGATCCAGACGAAAGCGTCACGTCTCCCTAGAGCTGCTGTCCTGCCGTCGCCAGATACCCTGCAAGCTGGGAGAAGAGTCAGTGCTTTATCACTGCGTTTGTTCATTTCCCAGAGTGATCCTTGAATTAGAGATGCTGGCTGCTGGACTTAATCGCAGGAAGAGACAGCGCTCGAGTCCGACTCTGTCAGGTTTAAGCTCTCAGCTCTGAGTGGATGGAGGACACCGGCGCTGAACAGTCTTCTTCACTGAACGTCTGCTTTCCCCCGGTCCTGCACCCGTCCGGTGGGACTGCGTGAGGCAGGCAGGAACAGGTGTGCTAGAGCGCAATCAAATTATCACACAGTGGTCCCATGATACTCACCTTCATCTGTGAACACTTGCCTGTATGTTGGCCAAAGTAGGAGTATTTTCTAAGCAGTTGTGGATAAGCTTTCGATAAAAAGCTTTACGAGAAGTAACCAACATGAGTGGATTCCTGTCCATTTATGCGAAACTACCAAAAACGCGGATCTTGGTTCCCCGCTGTGTTAAGAAGAACGTTCATAGATGTGGGTGAAGAGCATTTATTATTCATCAGCAGTAATATATGTTTGTAGAGATACATTATTAAGGCCATACATTCCTTGCGGCCGTCAACCTTTAACTGGTCGATTTAATAGATTTTTCTAAAGCTTCTATAACCTAAAATGAAGGAGGTGTTTTTACCCTCAGGAGTGTTTGGTGGATTTTGCTAATTGAATGGACCCGTCTGGACCTCAAGATAAAAAAATTAAATAAGCAAATATATTTTCAATCCAAGCATGATTTTTTTTTTTCAATCCAAGCATGATTTTTTTAACATCTCAAATATTTTTTAAATATCTAAAAAATGTCTAAAATAATTCAGATTTTTTCGTCATTCTGAGTAAATGGAATTGATTGGGTGAAGTTTTTTTTTCAGAAGCTGAAAAATTAAAGAATATTGACCTAACATCTGAAACTTTATATGAAGCATTGTGGCCACAAATTAAGATTTTTCCCTCCCCCACAACTTATTTATTAGTTTTATTAAAATCATGGCTACAATTTAACTAAGTTAAACTGAGGTAACACTTTTTTTTTTTTTGCCGTGAATGCATGTCATGTGCCAAACACAAATACAAAAAAAGGTTTATTGTTGTAGGACAATATTGCATTTTTAATTTCATTTAAATGATATTTAATGGTAATTTTTTTCACTATCCAAATAATAAATTAAATCTTTATTAAATAATTGCCCCTTTTTCATGATACTGCATTTTAAAGATCATTTTGTTTCTTTATTGTAAGATGTTTAACAAATGTTTTTCATGCTCGTTACAATTATTAACAATTATTGCACATGCACCTGTGGAACAGTCTTTAAAGAGGAATATCTGAAGAACATATAATGTTGAAACTAGATGCATACAACATACTCTCTGAGTGCCAAAAAATTATCTTTCCCCTGCTGTTTTTCAGAGTCAGTATTAAGGTCTGTTTAATGTCCTAAGTTATTGGAACTGTGACATTGATTGTCTACTGTCTGCCTGTTAAGGTTAAGGTTTCTCAAGCAATGTTGCAGAACGATGATGCTTGGGCACTTTCCCATTGAGAATGGGCAACGAATTTCTGTCTGGATACTTTAGATCGGTCGTGGGCAACGCTCAAAGTTTCCCTGTGTATCATCACCTTTAGTGTCTTAAAAGAAAAAAGTATCAGCTGTATGCAAAGTGACCCAAATTTGGTTTTTGACCACTGAAAACGTGTACAATTTACTCATGGAGCCGCATTAAGATCTCCATATCTCTGGAATTGAACCATGTTGGGCCTTAAAAATTAAGATACTAGAACAAGAACATAAAAGGATATTAAGAGATCTTTAATACTTCTTGAGTTACAGGCATGCAAACTTCAAACCACAAGAAGTAATAAAATAATGATGCTAATTAAGTCATTTTACACCTCTGTGATTTGGCTCCAAATCTCTGGTGAAAATTGTCAAATTGACTCCCTCTACAAAATATAGTGGATTACTCTGTAAATATACACTCATGACATTTAATAGTTTGGCTTTATTCTTCCTTTATTTATTTCAATCTGAGATAAAAATGCATTTGCTGTAGTAACCATGTCATTTAGCTTGTTTCTACGGGTATTTGAGCTCTATCATAACTCATGTTTCATGCATTATAAAAGGGTTTGAGATCAGAACATGGGAATCAGGTGAAAATAAGTCTTTATTGATTGATTATCTGCAATAGGGTGGTCCTTATCAAGTCCAATTTTTTTTTTTTTTTGCAAAATGTTAGTGTCTTAACCTTTTAAACGGTTCCTTTTAACTTAAAAATTAGATATATGCAAAAATTTTGACAAAAACATGATATTTAGAGGTAGCTCAATCATGTGGAAGATTGCCTATGTTAAGCTGTGCGGCGTTATTGTGATATGCAAGTAATATTAAAAGTTGCTGCAAATGAACTACATTTTATTGAAATCAGAGCAACACTGACATGACAACAATGACAACAATCTCAAAAAAGCACAAAGTTTTCAACAATCCCTCATTTCTGATGCTCAGCAGCCAGTGTTGACTTTTTGCAGTCTGGATAGATCCGTCGGTGATCTTCCACCACATGAAGGAGAAACTGCAATTGTTCTTCAGAGTGTGTGAGATAGCCATTGTATTCTTGAATCAGAGCCACTCCTCTCTCGGCATGATCATTGACTACTTTCATTGCATGGTTGCCTGTGCCTCCTGATAATCTGCTTGATTCGGCCAAAGTTCCGGGTCAATTTCAAGGAACGTAATGTAATTTTTTAAACCAAAAAATGTGTTCTAAACCCAAACCATAACCAAGGTGATCATCAATAGAAATATGTATTGATAAAGGTAAATCTGCTAAACCGGGTCATGGATGGATTAATTTGGATTTAGTTTCTACAATAAGTAAACTGAGATATGTATCTAAAATACATATTTAGAAATATATGGTGCATTAGATGCTTTTATGGAGATTTTTTGGGAATTTTACTAGCCAGGTACAATACCAAATCAAATGATCTGTTTTTACGAAAATCATCAAAATCTCAGAAAGTTTAAAGCTATTGAGCTACCAGTAATTATTATGTTACTGCCATAAAAATTGGCATGCTGTATTTTCTTATATGAAGGAACAATTTGAAGGGTTAAGAGCATGACAATTGGATACTTTAAAAATAAGGACCACCCTAATCTGTAACTCATGATTTGTGTCAAGAGGAATAAAACTTATTAGTGTTTTATTTTACTGCCACTAGTGTTCATTTCAGCTGGAAACTGTAACATACAGAGCATGCATACATTATTATTATTTTTTTTTTACAAATGTAGATCTTTGCGGTGTGATATTTTGTAAACAATAAAGTACAATATACTATTCCAGACAATATTTCAGACTTGTGTGAAGGAGTTCATATGTGTGCATTGTTTTAGGATTTTTTTTTTTTTTAACTTCAGGCTGAAAAATGTAGTCTAAACAGTGTTTCTGTCCCTCGCTTTGTGTGCATCATTTGTATTTGTGAATGGTAGTTCGGTTACTCAGTTAAAACTGTTTGCTAAAGAGATGTGAGTGAGCGCCAAAGAAGCCGGACACCCTCAGCGAGGCTTAGCAAATGTCACGTTTTGTTCACCCAGGCAACAGAGGTCAAGACAAACAAGCAAACTCTGTTTCACCTTAGCGTGCTAGCTAAACGCCTTTAATTGTTAGCGTTTAGCTAATCCTCTTCTTCAGTTCGCCTGAGCTGTTATGTCACAGTTCTTGGGCACACAATCTGCCAAGTGTCGTTACAACATAACGGCTCGGACTCCTTCAGGTTTTATCCTCTATGAGACCGATTATGACCTGATAGTGTTTGTTGTGGTTGAAGCAATCCTTTCCTGCTAATGTGTTGGTATGCTAGCGTTATTAATGTGTGTGAGCGTGTGATCTGGCCTGTACTGTTCTCAGGCTTTAGAGAGAATTCAGTGGCTACTGACTCGTACTGTGGTGGATGAATGAGATTTGTTGCTCTTAGTGTCAGTCCACTGAGGAAGAACGCTACGGCGTCCCAGAACATTTACATTTATCCTTATTATTGAACCGCACTTTATCCTAAAGAAATACCTCATGCTTCAAGTGTGTGATGCCTCTGCACTCATGCACACATACTCTGTTAGAGATACAGAGTGAACTCCATGCCAGTTTGTCACTGTTTTAGTTGGTTTGTCTTCTCTCATTTAGAGTCAAAACTTCTAAAATAAACGTAATGTTGTACCTGTTTCACAAACAAAAAAACATACTTTTACATATTCAGTATATCAGAAAATATAAATGTATATTATCTATACAATATATGAAATGATTTACTCTAGAACCAAAATTATCACTTACATACTTTTGCAGTTGGCCAGCAACTTAATACATACATCGAATTACAGTTTGACCTTTGCTGGTGTGCATGATGTGAGCGATTCGAACAAAAACACACACATTTTGCTCTACTATTTAGTGATATCCCCGCTGTTGTGGTCTTGACAGGTCTTGAAATAAAATCCTGAGTCCTCTTAGTCAGAGACAGGAACAACTACAAATGCAGTGGAGACAGTCAAGACCAAGACCTTTAACAAGTGGCCTGGAAACTGTGGCCTGGAAACAACTTATAAGAGTCATTTGTTCTGAAAAAATTGGATGACTTTAATTTCGCTGTATGTTTTACGCTGTAGATTGTATTCCGAACCAGTTCTAATTTGTTCCAAACGATCATATTGCTGTATTTGTTTTCTTTGACTTTGTATCCACTGTGGCCCCTCAACAAGGGCTCTTTGTGTTCTTGAGTACTGGATCATAATGGACGAGTTGGGTCACCTCAGATGGCTGGCGGTGCAAAGGGGCCATTTGTCTTCTAACCCTGTAACGGAGAGTCACTCTGGCTAAAGGCCAAACTGGCACACATGGACAGATTTGCTGGACTTCAGTGTGATGTGTTCGCGCGAGAGACAAAACATGATGTTGCAATTGCTTTCAATAGCCGCGTTTCCACCGCAGGAACTTTCCCCAGGAATTAAGGATTTGGGGTGTTACTCAGTGGCAGACTCTGAAATCGCCCCCTAAACCCTCAATCACTATTCCCTATGTTAGTCCACTAATACAGTTCACTTGAAGAAATGAATGAATGAACGAGTGAGTGATTTGGGACAGCCGTTGAGTGGACAACAGTTGTGCACTCGATAACGTCCACTATGGTTTCGAACACCACTACAAATGGCTGTTCCCTCAAATAACGCAATATTTGAGGATATAGGGGGGCGATTTCGGATTCAGCCCATGTGTTTTGACCGCAGGGTCTGAAAGAAGGTCCAGGTAAAAATGTCCCCCTCAGAAAGTCCCTGCTCGTGAGGTAGTACTTTTTCACAACTTTCGAGGGTGGGATTTGGCGCCGAACATGCTGATTGGTTGAGTTCATGCCGAATTTTGAGTGGTTGACGCCACACAGCATTTTATATCAACCAGCATTTTTTTGCAGCGCGTGCAGTAAGAGTTATTTGGTATTTGAATCAACAAAATACGACGATGGACTGACGACGAGGTTCAGGCTTTATTAAGCTTATATGCGGAGGACGAAATCCAGCGGGAACTGGAAAGTCGCGCAGTCATACGTCACCGGACTAATTTGCCTAATCTTCACGGTACTTTAGACCATGATGGAAATGCAGACAACAACAGGTTTGAGGGGGGAAATGAGTTCCTGGGACAAATTGTTCCGGGTAATTTCGGTGGAAACCCGGCTAATGCTGTTCTCTAGAGAGATGGGCTTATGTCTTTCATTTTCATATGAATGGGGCCACATCTGATACCACACAGATCTACCACCTGCATTGTTGTGTTACCCGGTCAATCCTTACAGAACAGAACAAACCTTCTTGAGAAAATCACACACGTCTAGATCGCTGAAAGACTGGCTGTTTGACAATCTTCTAATATTTGTAATTCTAGGCCGCACGTTGCAATGAAAGTCTCTTTGTTGTTTTGGCTTCCTTCCCGCGTCACTGAGGCTGAAATACACGCCGGATTCCAAAAAGAATGTCATTAAGCATTCCATTAAGCAAGTCATTTGGGTATTAATGTTATTTATTTATTTTAAATGCAGGAAATTAAATCATCTATGAAGATGGAGCATGATAAACTGATACTCTCAGAGAAAATGGGTGGTGTGTTGGAAAAGAAAACCTTAGTTTTTTTGGGCTTGTTTTTTTACTCTGAATATCTTTACTCCAATACATGTATGATTAGTAATGCAAACATTTTTGCATCTAACTTTTTCTGCAGCAGTTTATTTCTGCTACTAAAGAAGTGATATCGCCATCTACAGGGCATTAAAGGTACTATGTTTTGTGCGTTTTGCCCTTACTCACCGAATGATGAGACTTTGAAAAATTTAGCTTAACAGTGTTTTATTTATCCGTTAAATTGAAGAGACCATTTGGAAGGATATTGGTTTACATTTGCCCTTTTTGAGCACTTGAGCTTAACTGAGACTTGAGTCTCTGGAGATGTTTAAGATGTCTTGTGTCGACCTTGTAATTGCAATTTTTAGGTGTTCATTTTTTATATTGATTTTAGAAAATAAACATGTGATTGCTCTCCTCACTAATCAAATGTTTCTTGTTTTTTACTAGAATGTCTCTTAGGTGTTGAGGACTAGTGCATCTTTGAGCTTACATTCAGTACGAGAAAAAAATCCTGTGAAAATCAGAAACTCTTTTACTCAATTTTAATTGGTGACTTGTAACTTGTAATGGAGTCAGTTTTGCTGCAATGTATCTGTACTTTTACTTAAGTATGGTTTTCAGATACTCTTTAGACCTCTCTATGATTATAACCATAACAATCGTCAATCATCACAGTTTCAGGGGTGACAACGTGGAATGTTAATTTATACTTTCATTAAATTCATAATTTATAATTTACATTTAATTAACATGGCGTTGTCACTCCCAAAATTTTGCAGTTGTTGGCCAAAGTTTTATTATAAGCAAAATATTATGACAAGAAAATACAAAAGAATATTGAGTACAATATATATATATATATATATATTACTCGAGTAGTCGTTGAAGTTTAAAAATAACATTTTAAATGTATTGCAAAAAAAGTTTAGATATATACTATTATGTACATAGTTTAACATTGTAGCAAGACTAAATTACATCATTCATAGTGTTTCATGGGAGTGGCCAATCATTTTGCTGCTTTTTCTGTTTCCACGATAAAAGTGTCTTTTCTGATTGGTGGTTTTCTCCTCGGGATTGTGGGTAGTGTAGTTCATTAGTTAATTCAACTATTAAACATGATTCTTTTTTTAATAATGCTAAGCTAAATGCTACATTAAAATTAATGTACTGTCCATGGAATGCAAGAACCGTCATTTGCAAGACCCCTAGTGGTATAGTCCAGCTTTCAGTGCTTGTCTTATGTTGAGGATATGAAGATATGAAGGTTCTGTATGGCTGTGTGTGTGTGTGAGAATGCATGCACCTGGCTCCTCTCTGGTCACAGTGTCTTTGTGAAGCCTCTGTTTTATAATAAGACCATTTGTCACCGTGTGATGAAGCATATGACAAGCGCATCAACACCAGCGTCTGTGCTGATCCGGATCTGATGCTGCAAATGCAAAGGCTTCCCACACCTTCCTACATAAAAACACATATATAACCGTGGTGTGCTGGAGCTCGCTTTAGGAGAACGTGCTCGTCTTTAGCACATTCTGTTCTCTAAACACACATAAGACACGGGGAGAGGCGAGGCTATTGTTTTATCATCTTTCATTAACTCTGTGCCGCCCCATATGACCTTGCAACGGCAATATAAGCCCATAATAAAAGCAGCATGGCGGGGCGATGGAGGAAGAATTTATTACGGACCGGTTTTTACACCAGGTCAGTCTCACTGTCCGTGCTTTACTGGGGTCGTCGCTCTCTGTCGGTTGTGCTCAATGAATGGGCTCAGTTGGTTTATAGGGATGCACAGCTAGGAAATGTTGGCTGAAGATTAATTGTCATACAAGTAATTGCGATTAACAATTTAATTGTCAGTTTTGTTTGTGTAAGTGTGCCCAATCACATAATCATTTACTTGAAAATAGTCCTGTCAATCCAAAAAAAAATAAAAAAAATGGTTACACTTTATTTTAAAGGCCACCTGAAATCAAAATGTATGTTTTTTTGGCTTTTAGCATGGATATGTTAGGGTTATGATAAGCTGGTGTGTGTCCAAAACAATGTCAGAATTCGCATTTAGGAGATACAAGCATTCATAACTTACAGTCTCTCACTTCCGCTAAAATGGATCACTGATTTTTATGACATCACCGCAGACTTCAGCTTCTCATCACATCTTCTGTCCAATCAAATGCTCTGAATCTAAAGCTCCGCCCCCTACGCTATAAACACCACCTGGCCAAAGCGACCGTTGACATCGTTGACACGTCGTGGAGCAATATGGGTTTATTCACACCTCTACTATTGAATCCAGCGTATCATCAGCGCTGGGATTCACTTCCATGGAGCTGTCAAGTACGACTTGCAGTCTGTGAGGTAAAGTAAACGCTATTGGCTGTTTGAAAAGGGGGAGGAGCCATTCAATATGTCCCGCCTTAACTTCCTGTTTCAGTGGAAATTACGTCAACTCATCAAACAAAGCTGTGCATTCCAAGGCACTTCAGTGGGAGTTTAAGGTGACGTAGTTACACGCAACTACATGTACTTACTATAGTAATAACAGTATATTATGCATAATTACAAGTAAATAACCCTAAACCAAACCCTTACTTTATAGTACATGTAGTTAATAAATATTACGGAGTAAGTAAATTGAGTACCGGTAAGTACAATGCAACTACATCACCTTTAAATAAAGTGTAACCAAAAAATGTACTGATTAATCACACATTTTTCTGTAATTAATCACGATTAAGATGTTTAGGATGTTTTGATATTATTAGAGACAAAAATAATGATAAAGAATTATTTCTTCTAATTCTTTCCTTCGTTTTAAGTTAAACGTGCGCATGATATAATTGCTATAATTATAATTTACTAAATCATGGTCATAATGTACAAATTTGTTCCCTTGTTTTAGTTGAATCAAAAAGAGGGAATGAACGTGACCATGATTTATTAAAATGAGGGGGAAAATGTATAAATTGTGGCCACGATAAGCCTTATATAAATTTTTGTCCACATGTAATGTGTGGGCAGGGCCTAAAATTTACACTCGCCAGTAAAAATCGGCGTTGGCGAGTATTTGAAACCGTTAGCTGTGGAAAAAAGGTATTTTTAGGCCCTGTGTTCAGAGGCTCCATAGGTTTCTTCTTCACTTTCATACTTAATTCTTCATTAATTTAAAGAGTATTTTGATCTTTGTACTCTGTTACATACATTTCAGATCTTCTTTGGGCAAAATGTCGTATGATTGCTGAAGCTCACGTTTTAATAATTAGCCAAAATATTAAACTGACAAATGAAATCTACAGTATATGCTCCATTCGTCTTGCTTGATGTCTTCCTACAGAGCTGTATAGCAGGCTTACATTGGCTTAAAGCACCATTTTGAACAAATACGCTTAGTTTTCTCACAGAAACACAGCCGCTAAAGCTCTTTCAGGGTTTTTGTTCTGCTAGCTTTATGCTACTGGTTGCCATTCTTATCTCCATAAAGGAATAATGGATTAAGTCAAGTAGGTCTGTATCCAATTTGTAATAATGCCCATATGATTTAAGCCTATTTATTTATTTATTTAGAAAAATAAATATATTGAATTGTTAACATTCCAAATTCTATGGCAAAGGTGAACATTTAATAGCAAGGGACAATATTATCAGTTACAACTGAGTGTTGAGATAAGAGCCCTAATTAGCCAGCTACCTAAATGTTAATACATGCTAAATTCTAATTAGCAGCTAAGACGCTTAATGCTAGCTGATTAACATTGACCACAAGCTCAAAATTGTGAATAATAAATGGTAATCGCTCAATAATTTGTCTTCTAACCTATTAAAACAGTAAATTAGGCAACAGTAGCTTTCATAATTGGTTAATATTTTAAAATGACATGTTTTGAATTGCATTTAACACTTTGAACTGCTCATGTTATAGAATGGAGCCATAAATCCTTCAGTTGCTAATGCCATTGCGTATGTTCCCCCCCCCCCACACACCCACACACCATGGTATATTGATATGAACTATAGTATTGTCATGTCTGAAAGCAGTTGTAATACTATTTAAGTGTAATATAGCTTACATAATAGTTAAGTTTGGCCTTGGAAGATCCGAGATGGGATTTGAAAGCGGGAATAGCACCCTGACTGGGAACAAAGGCGCTACACCGTGACCCTTTAAGCGTACATCAAATGGATTTGACTTCAAAGCACCTGTATGTCAGGATGAGCTCCTAATGCATTGATTTGCTCGCTGTCTGATGTGACTTTTCTGATGTGATCTTCGAGCAGCTGATGGCCCTTCTTTACAATGTTATATCTTTTGTGTTGGCTACATATAGGCCTGTGAGTGTCTGTTTGGCCCAGCAGAAGGTATCGATTGAATAGGAAGACATATTTAAGGGATAATAAGACGAATGAGGTGTTAGGAGATGAAAGGATAGTGTACTTGAAGATGCTGTGCAGAGGAACCGATTCTCAGCAGATACATCAGGGAACTTGTTTGCACAACAAGAGCATCATCTCTGATAACTTTAAATGAAAGGCACTCCATCTTTGATGTCAGATCCATCTTTAACGCCTTGACCATCGCGTTTTAAGATCGCTGAGGTTTGCTGTGCAGTGCATCGGTGTGGAAGAGCATGGTCTGCTGGTTTATGATGTGGTCTCTCATCTCTTGGGTTGTTTGATCACCTTCTCCTTCTCTCAGTCTCTCTCTTCACACGAGCTGCTTCTCTCATCCTCGGTGCCCTGCTGAGACGGCGGAGGGCCAGGTGGCATCACGTCACACACACACTGCTGACACACACAGATACACACACACACATGCTCTCCCCTGTGTGCTCACTCACCACGAGTAGATGTGGTATTAGCCTCTTTTTGCTCTTCTTTAATCTTGCCCTACATGTGGCGCTGCAATTTGCACCCCAGTCTGTTTTGTCTGGTTGGGTGAGGTGTGCCAGACGGGGTGAGGTTAGGCTATCTTTGTTGTCTGGCCCCATGTTTTTTGTTTTGTTTGATAGTTTAGCTACACTTTGTTTTGTTTTTTTTGGTTCAATGTGTTTTGTTTTGTGTTTTTTGTTTTTGTTTTACCATGCTTTTTGTTTTAGGTTTTTGTTTTGTTTTGTTTAGATATATTGTATCTTGCATTGTAGTCAGTCTTATTTGTTGTTTTGTTTTGGTTGGACGTGGTGAGTCACAAAGGGATCGCTTAGGGACACGTTTTGTTTTGTTTTGTTTTGTTTTGTTTTGTTTTGTTTTGTTGTGATAGGATGGGCCACAAACAAGTGAGCTGCACAAGTCCTGAAAAGTGAAGCCAAAAAGTTTCGATCGCCCTCAGGTAGCTCGATGCCGTATAGATCATAAACCCCTCCCTCTACATGTAATCGAATGGGACGTGAGACAAACTTAACAATCAAATTACACTTTAAATACATTTTTTCAAACGATGGTTTTTCAAACTTTACTTTAGTTTTGTTAGGATGGGCCACAAATTCTGGGGACATACTGTTGCTATATATTTTTTTATATATATAGCAGAGCATAGCGTACACATTGTAGCCTAGAATGTTTTTTTTGTTTTGAATAGGATGGGCCTCAAAGGATAGCTTAGGGACACATTGTTGCAAGCTTTTTTATTTTTGTTTTGTTTTGTTATTTGTTTTGTTTGGATAGCTTTACACCATGTCCTAACCAGATGCGACGCAACGCCATGACACATGATAAAAGGCATCTTTTCCATGTTAATCTGAGTTTTTGTCCTAACCAGCCGCATCGGCGATACGCAACAATTCTATTTTAGAAAGAGTTTCTATGTTTCTGTGACAAGAAAATAAAATGTATGACAATGATAAACTCAAATTCTGTTTGAGTTTGAATATCATCGTGAACTTTACAGCCGTACTGAATGTGACAATGGATAATTCACCTCAGATATTGAAAATAAATTAAACGGAACAAGAATGTTAAAACTGTCAACTCCGTCTGAACAGACAAGTGTAGTCCTGGTCCATAGCAAAGATTCCGTCACTCGGTATGTGTTTTAAATAATGGTGTAATATTTATGAATTTGATTATGATGTACTTAGGTGGTGCTTACTCACATTGTGAGTGCAGGGTGTTTGCAGAGAGACTCCACCCACACCTTCTTTTGATTGGCTGTGATTTTTGATTGATTTTGTCGTGTCTAGTAGTCGTGTCACGTCTGGTGTGGACAGACAAATTACTTGTCACTGGAATCTTTGGGTCGGATGACTCGCGTCTGGTTAGGACACGATGTGTGAGGTACATGTTGTATTGTTTGTTTTGTTTTATTTTGATAGGATGGGGTGATTCACATAATGTTGCTAGATCCAATTTATTTTATTTTATTTTATTTTATTTTATTTTATTTTATTTTATTTTATTTTTTATTTTATTTTTTAGAACAAAATTACTTATGAGTTTTTTTCTTTAAATCTAACTGAGAATTGCTCAAAATGGAAATGCAAACTGCCAGTTTTTGTGTATTGCTCAAGGACACTCTGCAGGGGACAGTCTCCGGGTGTTCATAGTGTCTGAATAAATCACTCCGTCATGCTGTCACTGGTGGCATATCTGGACATCAGTTTGCCAACAGCAGTTTTCAACACTTTTTTTTTTTTTTTTTTTTTTTTAAACTATCATTCTGATTAAAATGATATTATACCAGATATTACCAGGTCTTGTTTTGTTCACTTTAAGCAGCAGTGTTTCACTGCCAGGTTTTCTGTACAGTAGATTCCACTTGAAGAACCTCATTTGAACAGTGTTTTTTTTTTTGTCCACAAACAGCCAGATCAAGTTGGAGGCCTGGTATTTTTACTGTATAATACTATATGATTAATTGCAAATATGATATAGTTGCAGAATGTCTATATCACAGTGACTGAATGCCTAAGCACAAGATCTGACTATGTGGGTTTGTTCATTTAAATTAAGCATATTTTTAGTCAGAGATTATGTACTAGAGAATTCAGTGCATAATGTGGGTGAGTTAAAAACAGTCTCAATAAGAGCAAAATGGCCTATTTTATACACTTGACAAAAGAACAAAAGGGGATATTAAAACCCAAGAGAACAAAGTGTCCTTGGGAGCCCGGTGTAGTTCTGCATGAGAGAGAGAGACGGAGAGAGAGGGAAGTTTGTGATCAGCATGGGCTTGCGCATGTGTGTAAGAGTGTTTCTCGCAGGACCGAGGCAGAGGAGTGACGAGGAAGAGTGTGTGAAATGGTGTTTCTATAAATAGCGCCACTGTTTCTCGGCCTGTGCACCTCAGATTAGGAGTCAGGATTTGCTGAGAGTGGCGTCAAGATTAGAGCGCTTGTGTGCTTGTGTTTACCTGTGTGTTTGCTCTGATACCACCGCTGCAGATGAACGTGTGTGTTGGTCAGGGAGGGTAGATACGGATAGAATGTGACATAAAATATGACATTTCCCCTAAAGCAAAGGACAAAGGTTATTGGAAAGTTATTTTCAAACTTAAAAGTTCTTAAATTATGGATTTGAACATCTTTGTGCCACGTTTATTGATAAAAAAGTGGTCAGAAAAGAGGAAATGATGGGAAAGAGAATCGAGAAATGTCTCAAACCAGATTCAAACTAATTTTCCCCACATGCTCACCACTGCTAACCAGTAGGCCACGACTCAAGCGATGATTTTTGACGTGTAAGCGAGACTTCAGTTGTCATTATTCTAAGAGACTCTGTTATGAGAGCAGCTCACCTGATGAGCTCTGCTCAGAGAGTGCTAAAACCCCATGCAGAAACTGAAATGTAATTAAAAGATGATGTAATACAGAGGAAAAATGAATCCTCTAAGTAGGATTTTTGTAATGCAGGGAATAAAGCTGCTACGTTCAGTTATTTTTGGTTTGAAGCAGTGATTATGAAAGTAGTGTCTCTAAGAGTACCTGTATCCAATAAGTACATTGTGCCTAAAAGAAAATTATGTAAGTACATGGTAGTTAAAGACATCAAATATAAAGTCTGACCATATTTTTGATCATATATATATTTGCGATGGAAATCTCTCTTTACTCTGTAATTCTTCTTTCGACTGTTTGCTTGAAATGCAGGGAACTGTGAGGTCGAAGCATCACAGCGGTCTGGAAATAGAGGACCCTAAAAGAGACCAAAAAATCGAATTTCAAACGCATTTACAACGTTCTTAGAATTGTGCTCTTTGTATTCACATTAGAGTGTGTTTACATGACAGCAATGTACTGAAAATGGAAATGTTTTTTGTCCGGTTTTGCGTACAAACAACAACAATCCCCATTCACTAGGATCCACCAAAACGCCTAAAAAACGCTGTATTGTTCATGCCAGGCCAGTAGTTGGCGATGTCACTTTATAAAGAAACAATACACACCTACTGTATAGACTGAACATGTAATACGCACATGCATGACGTCAGTTTTCACAAATTCGCATTTTTTGTTTATGATAAAGGTATCGTTTTCAAAAACTTGCACTTTGAAACACGTTTTTAAAAGTTTGCATTTTCATGCCCCCAAAACGCTGTTTTAATGAACGGCCAAAACACATACAAAGTTTTCTATTTTTAGTTAAAAGCGGTGTAGCTTTTAAATTTTTTTTACTTGTACATTTAATGAAAAATTTTTACATGCAACATTTTCATTACTCCTTGACTACATGTATACTTCTTAATCATTATTAAAAAAGTTTTCAAATGTAGTATTTTTTTAAACAAAAATCATGAATTATATATATATATATATATATATATATATATATATATTATTAGAAATCATATATATATATATATATCATATAATCATATATATATATATATATATATATATATATATATATATATATATATATATATATATATATACAGTATATATATATATATATATATATATATATATATATATACAGTATATATATAATGTATATGTATATGTGTGTGTGTGTGTGTGTATATGTATGTATATGTTTTTATAATAATAAAGTCCCCTGTAGTCAATCATTTTATCCCTTAAAACTCTTTGGAAAAAATATCTGTCATTAAAATAGCTTGAATGTAACTCTACACTCTTGCCTCATTTAGTATACGTGGTTCTATGAATATGCAAATGAGCCCCGCCTCCACTCACTCACACCAGCTCAGAGATCCACTCGTTGACGATCACACGTTGATCTGATTGGTTACAAGGTAGTTTGTGACGTCAGAAAGAGACTGTCTTTGTTTCACTGCAGTTTTAAGGAGAAAATACTCAGCAATGGTGTTGACTTATGAATTTGCATATGTTTTGTCTTAAAGTGCATTAAAAACACATAGAAATATAAACAACATTCAAAACTTGATTTTCACCACAGGGGGACTTTAACAAAATTTGAACTGTTTTACTGGTATTAAGTAAAGCAGTTTTGCTATTTTTTCTATTTCTAAATAATATTAAAAGATTATCCCAAAGTACATAATGTTTTTTTCCCCTGACAATTTAATCCAAAAATATCAGAATAATTAATTTTTAAATTAAAATAATGGTCATCATAGACAAGGTTTATTCAGTTTATTTTATGTACGAATTGCATTTTGAATTTTTTTTTTTTTTTTTTTTTTTAAATGAATAGATCTGGCAGAAAAATGATTTGTAAGTTAAATAATTTAACTTGCATGCAAATACATATATATAGTTAGAAATAAGTCTTTAGTTATTTTAACCAAGACAACACAGCTTTAGTACATCTGTATAAGTATATCTGGTAAGAGCACAACCGTCTGCTGTCTGAAACTGCCTGTAGATGTTCCCTAGGTGTGCGTCTCGCTGGGGTTCGGAACAGAGCCTGAAACTCTGCAGCTCGGCTGCTTCACTCGGATGTGGTCTAATACTCTTCTTCCTGCTGCATGCTATCGTTTTTGCACCCGTTTTCTCTATTCCTCCACTCCAGCCCGCGGGTGTACGAGCGTGCTGCACTGCAGAGTTTTCTGAATGAAACGCTCAGGAAGTTTCTTCCTCCTCCTTCACCTTATGGCCTCAGTTTCTCTCGTTCAGTCGCTGACTCACAGGAAGCAGCTGCAGCACAACAGAGAGATGGAGAGATGGAGAGAGAGATGGAGAGACAAAGAGACAGAGATGGAGAGATAGAGAGATAGAGAGATAGAGAGATAGAGAGACAGAGAGATGGAGAGATAGAGAGACGGAGAGATGGAGAGACAAAGAGACAAAGAGACAGAGATGGAGAGATGGAGAGATGGAGAGATGGAGAGATAGAGATGGAGACATGGAGAGACAGAGAGAGAGAGAGAGAGAGAGAGACGGAGAGATAGATAAACGGAGAGATGGAGAGACAGAGAGACAGAGACGGAGAGATGGAGAGACAGAGATAGAGATATGGAGAGACGAAGAGATGGAGAGATTGAGAGATGGAGAGATGACTCAGCTTTACCATGATGCTCTGCAGTCCCATGTATTCATAACTTATTTGGTGACTCACGCTATGAATGTACAGATGGTATCATGTGATGTCATAAAATATGTCCTCGTTTGGAATGCAGAGATCAGAAGCGCTGGTGTTGTGTAGTGGCGTTGTGTAGTGGCGTTGTGTAGTGGCGTTGTGTGGTGGTGTTGTGTAGTGGCGTTGTGTAGTGGTGTTGTGTGGTGGTGTTGTGTAGTGGCGTTGTGTGGTGGTGTTGTGTGGTGGCGTTGTGTGGTGGTGTTGTGTAGTGGCGTTGTGTGGTGGTGTTGTGTAGTGGCGTTGTGTAGTGGTGTTGTGTGGTGGTGTTGTGTAGTGGCGTTGTGTGGTGGTGTTGTGTGGTGGCGTTGTGTGGTGGTGTTGTGTAGTGGCGTTGTGTGGTGGCGTTGTCTGGTGGCGTTGTGTGGTGGCGTTGTGTGGTGGTGTTGTGTAGTGGCGTTGTGTGGTGGCGTTGTGTGGTGGCGTTGTGTGGTGGTGTTGTGTAGTGGCGTTGTGTAGTGGCGTTGTGTAGTGGCGTTGTCTGGTGGCGTTGTGTGGTGGCGTTGTGTGGTGGCGTTGTGTGGTGGCGTTGTGTGGTGGCGTTGTGTAGTGGCGTTGTCTGGTGGTGTTGTGTAGTGGCGTTGTGTAGTGGTGTTGTGTAGTGGCCTTGTGTAGTGTCTTTGTGTAGTGGTGTTGTGTAGTGGCGTTGTGTAGTGGTGTTGTGTAGTGGCGTTGTGTTGTGGTAAAGATCAAGGCTGTTAGTAGAAGGTTTCTGGTTTGATAAGCCATCCTTACGCAAGACACTGAAGATGTTAATCTTTTCTCTATTCTATTATGTTTATTTGAACCTTTAAAAAAAAAAAAAAAAATCAGTATTTAATAATAAATACATTACATTTCATGTCACATCTCGTAGCCTGATATCATAATGAAGAAAAAAGCCTCACTTAAATGATGAAATTCCTATAAAAGAAAGAGTAGTAGCTTATTGAGTAATTTAGCATAATATTTTTATTATTGTTTCTTAGAAAAAATAGGCAGTGATAACGCTATCATAAACCTGTTTCGGGCAAATCAAAGTCATGTGGAGAAACCAACATATGAAATATCATAGATATTCTTATGACTGCATGTCAAGTTCAATAAGTCTCTTAAAATATCTGATTATTTGACCTCTTAATGACAAAGCGGAGTTAGTTCAAGTTGTAAAATGTCATTTGGTGCAAAATTTTTTATGACTGACTAATTCATGAAATTTGTAAGAAATAAACATACAAACAAACAAACAAACAAACAAACCAAAACATATACATTCATACATTACGGATACACCGATATGAACATTTTGGCCGAGACCGATAATTGTTTATATTTGAAAGCCAATAACTAATATATTTGGCCGATAAATCTAAATCAAAATTTGTATATAATTTTACAAAAACAATAATCTCAACATTAAAATCCATGTCCTAAGCACACAATTATAACATTCTCATTATAATGTTATGTAGCCTATATGACAGACCGTTTCAAACGTTCCCGCTCCTGTTTTTAAAGGGGTGTTATGATGCCCTTTTCACAAGATAAAATAAATCTCTGATGTCCCCAGAGTGTGTATGTGAAGTTTTAGCTCAAAATACTCCACAGATATTTTTATATAGCATGTTAAAATTGTCACTTTTTCAGGGTGAGCAAAAACGCGCTGTTTTTGTGTCTGTCCCTTTAAATGCAAACGAGCTGCTGCTCCCGGCACAGGGGGCGGAGCTACAAGAGCTTGTGTCCTTTTACCTCACACACACACGCAGTGAAAATGTCAATGTTTATGTTCAAGCCGGAGTCAGACAATAATGGAGAGACTCAAGAAGAAGTGACAACATATTGAAGCAACAGGACATTTCTGGTTAGTTGATGAATTTATGTAGCTTATGTGTAGTTAACAATCTTCTAGTCGTTGATTAGCATATTCTGTTTTAATAATCTATAAATCGTGTTCCGGGGGCGGGGTTTATGTAAATTTTAGGGTTAGTGATGTCACTAACCCGGGAGGAATGACGTGTAGTCCTTACCAGCGCTCAAAGTGTCACATTTTTTAAATTTCACTGCCAACTTGGTAGCGAAGTCGGTACTTTTTGACAACTCTAGCGATGTGGATGTTTGCATGAGCTCTGCAATTCGGCGCTTCAGTAAAGTCAAGTTTATTTATAAAGCACTTTAAACAATAGATTGTTCGAAACCAATCAGCTTTACAGTATTAAACATAAAAAGACAATGTTAGTGTTGCTTTCATTTGGAATTACACTTCAGTTCTCCAGTGTTTGTACTCGCAGACGTCTGACCTCGAGGGAGAACTGAAGAAATGAGCCGGAGAAGATTTCAATGTCAAAGAGGGCGGAGCCTCAGAGCCCCGCCCACCTATGGCATCATCACCACGGACCAATGGTAGTTCACCAGCCGGAGACAAGCTGTTTCGAACTCCTGAAACGAACTCCAGACGAACTTTATTTTAGAATGAGTTTGTTCGAAATGACGCAACACTAGTTTGTTCTTCGTTTATGCCTGAAGTGTATCCGGGCCTTTATTCCACACAGCGGCTTCTTTCCAAGCACTCATGCAGCGGTTTAATAAAGTTGTCTCGGGGCGTTTCTGTTGTTGACGGTGTGGTTTAGCAGTGTTTGCGTTCGCAGCGGTGCTGAGGGAGTGTTTTACAGAGCTCAGGAAGAGGAGCAGATTCCCCTCATGCTGTGGGTTGTTTGGGTCTTCACTGACATGTTCTGCTTCATGCCGCTTTGATTAGCAAACGGAGACGTAATCTCATGCGTCACGGTGAAACTTTGGAAGCGTCTGATTTCGACTCATCCTCACGGCTCTGAGGAGATTCGGGGAAGGGGGTGTTAAAACGATCTCATACGGCAAATGATGAGCCCAGAATCCCTCATCGGTTACATAAAACGGTAAATTATTAAGTTGCTGATGTGAGAGGGGAAAGCCCCGCCCCTCAGCTGCACTCCGCCAGCCAATCAGAGCGCAGCACGGCTGTATTTGGGTCACGGTAGTGCGTTTCTTTTGCGTGGTTGGCAGATGTATTGTGCTGTAATCTTCCCCAAAAAAGAGATGAGGGGGTTTAGAGCTGCCTTCTCTCAAATATACTTACTTCTCACTCTGTCTTCCTATTTCCTTTCTTTTCATCAGGTTGCTTTTGCGATAAATGTCTGTCCCAAATAGACAAATAATCAATAAAATAGCTCTTAATTAAATTCTAAACGGTCGGTTTCCATTGATTTCCTCCCCCCTCTACTCATGAAAGCTGCAGTTAAGCAGTGAATGAGAGTCCCAGATTTGGGAGCGCTGGGATTTGCAGCAGTTAAAGATTTCCCTCTCTGGTGGTTGTAACTGATTCATTTTGACTGGTATGATATCAGCGGCACTGGTTTGTGTTACGGTACACATGGTGTGCGATGGGGTCGGGAACGGAGGGGAATTGATAGTGACAGATTCTACGCACCTGTAATTAATTCTTGCTGCGAAGCTTTGATTAGCAGGTCATGCGCGCGAGACACGTTCTGGGGGAAACGGCTTGTTTCTTGTGTGCTTCTCTGAGGCTCTTTGTAGATTTGTGCTCATATTTTGTTGCTGAGAGATTATTTGTTACTTTGAGGTTTCTTGAGTTTTGTGACAGTTGTTTAACATTTGAATTTTTCTCTCTTTTTGAAATAAATTCACCTTTTGTGATCATGAGAAACCTGAGAGAATGAATGGTAAAAAAAAGGACAAAATTTAAAGCATGGAAGAATTCAAATACTAAATAAGTTCATTCTTATATAATTAATTATATAAAGAAGAACCAAAAAAGATTTGGACAATTCGAGTTTAAAAATGTATTAATTTAATTGCATAGCATAAAAATGCATTGGTGTCTGCAAACAAATCTTTTCCCAGAATGTTTTTAAATCGACTTTTAATGCATTTTTGCCAAAATAATATTATAAATGACAGTATATATTTAGATAAATATTAATAATGAATATAATATTGTAAATGATCATTTTTAATGAGTTTAATTTAATAAAATAACTTTAATTAATTAATTTTATTTAATTTGAAGTAATTGTAGTATTTAATTAAACATAATAGTAATATTAAAACAAAATGACAATTTTTTGTCAAAGTATTATAAATGATAGTATATATTTAGATAATTCTTATGTTATATATTTAATGTTATTTTATGAAAAGATTATTCTATTTTAAGTAATTAAGTAGTAATTAGACAATAATAATATTAAAACAATAATATATTTTTAGTCATAAAAATTATTATATGCAACATTTTGTTGTACCATTTGAAAACAACAAATTTCTTCTTTTTTCTTGTGTTCTTTCTTTTAAATATGACACTTTTTTTTTTCTTTTTTTTTTTTTGTATCTCATGCAGTGATATTCTTACATTATTATGTGTGACTTCAGTGTCCAAAAAGAGTCTCTGTATTATGCACCATTAAACTTGACATCATCAGTATCATATGTGACCCGGGCCCACAAAACGAGTCTGATGGATCAATTTTTTTAAATTGATATTTATACATCATCTGAAAGCTAAATAAATAATATTTCCATTGATGTACGATTTGTTATGATAGGACAATATTTGGCCGAGATACAACTATTGAAGATCTGGAATCTGAGGATGCAAAAAAATCTAAACATTGAGAAAATCTCCTTTAAAGTTGTCAATTTATGTTCGCGATTTTGCTGCATTCATTCACAAAAATAAATGTTTTATATATTTACGATAGGAAATTTACAAAGTATCTTCATGGAACATGATCTTTACTTAATATCCTAATGATTTTTGGCATAAAAGAAAAATCAATAATTTTGACCCATTCAATGTATTGTTGGCTATTGCCACAAATATACCCGTGCGACATGTGACTGGTTTTGTGATCCAGGGTCACATATTCCATTAAGATTTTAAAACAAATGTCTTTTTTTATGTCTTCTTTGAAAGAATAGTCTTACAGCCAAAATGTTTAAACTGTCTTCCTGTCGAATAGCTTCACATCCACCCATCATATTAGATCACAAGTTCACAGTTCACCGCACATGAATCGCTAGAGCACACATAGAGTCAGGGTCCTGGTCTTGACCATTGCAGTGTAATACATTTGAACGATTTGTTTGTGACCTCTAAAGTTACTTGAACCACAGTAAATTCTTAAACTCACCATGACTGTGTTTCACCCTCAGAGTGTGGCGTTCGGTCAACACCATGTGTCAGAGATGATTTCTCACCTCATGTGAGAAGTACGCAAGTACGCATGGGTGTTATCGTGTTGAGGTCATTTGTGAATCCGTCATAACATATAATCTCGCTCTTGAATCCTGATTGGTGGAAGCTCAACTGTTGTTTGGTCTCTGCACAAATATGAAGATATTCCCCATACTATCCTGTATCAAACCGTATATGAAGGGAAAGGGTTGTTTTGGGTCAGTGGATAAAGAGTTTTATGGGTCATTTTTCATGTATGTGAAGTGTACCTTGACTTCATTGACTAAAGCCCTGTTTGACTGGACTATTGTTTTCTTCTAAAACGTAATATTTCATATCTGATCTGACTCGCCACTCTGAAACAAAACCCACAGAAATCCCGCATACGGCCCGCCACAAATCCCGTCTTTAATTAAATGAAAGTAGGTGAATGGATTCAATCTCGTTTGTCAGTGTTATTGGGTCTTTTTTTATCAGATGGGACTCATTTGGAAGACAAATTGCATCTTGTCCCTTCCTTCCTGATCACCAGGCGCACCGGGGACTCCTTCTGAATGTTAACAGGCATGTTTATATCTGATAGTGTTGAGGCTAGTGACTCACTGGCACCCTAGTTATTTGGTTATTGGCATAAGTCAGGTCTGTTTTACGACTTACTCTGGCCAAAATACACCAACTTACTGTAGGAAGAGACCGAATGGCTGACATGTAAAGCAACCAAACACAGTTCGGGTTTGTACGTTGCATCTACGTCCACTTCAGCGAGAGAGATCACCCTGATTGGCTGTTCAGTTTAGCAAACGAGGCATTGCACGAGAATAAGAGCGAAACTGATGAAAGCGAGAAAAGTCGGCAAGATGGCACAGACAGAAGGAAGTTTTATCGCGCCGGCGCGATTGTCGACCTCAGGGGGTTAATTTTGTTCAGTCTGTGGTGTAAAAAGGTCGCTTTAGCAATTAAAGAAAAAAACACTTAAGCAAAACATGCTCAGGTCAAAGTGTCTGAATCATTTTTGATCCCTAATGTTTTATAAATTTTACTGGTAGTCCACTGTATGAAGAATTTTTGGGTATAATATGTCACAGTTTACTTTATTTTGCTATGCTCACTTACATAAATTAACTATAGTGTCCTGCACCCACTAGTAAAAAAATATATATAAAATATTATATCTGGTGTCAACTTGTTGGTTTGAATAATGTGTTCGTAGCCTACGCTGTAGTTTTCTTTGTGCGTGAGCATTCATCAACATCCGGTGACAAGTTCAATATTATGCTTTTTCAAGAAATCACGGGAAGTGATTCGAAACTCGCCGTATAGGCTACTAGCAAGCTCTTGCGTGCCATCTAAACTCTCATTTTGGGTTAGTGCATAGATCTTCTCTTTTACTTCTGCTATTTTTCCTGTTGTGGCGGTTAGCGAACAGCGTTGCATTACCGCGCGCCCCCTTCTGGATTGGAGTGTGGATCGCCTTTGACTGACTGTATTCGTCGTTTGACTTTATTTACTGTACCGTGACGGTTCGGGACGAATACATATAGCATTACACACTTAATATTCAGCTAGCTCTTGCCACTTTTTTGATTGTGACATTCACAATGATTCATGTATGTGCCTCTCTTTTCCTTCCCCCAATGTCTTTTCCAAGCACACACGGTTAACCCATTAACCCTGCAGGATTCCACCGGCGTCGCTAAAGGTCACTTCCTGCCCATCATGCATTACCGTTACTCTGACAGACAGTCGAGGTGTGATAGGAACGTGTGCACAAAGTGTGGCGAGATATGTCAATGGCTGCCTACATTCTGCTTACTTTTTTGTATGTACTGAATTCATTTAATATTTTTTTTCCCAATTGTAATGTTAGTCAAGATTTCTTGCACCAAAACAAATAATAATTTTGTTTCTCACGACCCTCTTTCTGACACTTTGTATTGAACATGAATGAAATGCTGGTTTCACTTAGATAATATGGCATATTTTCAGGTGAAGCTGGATTTTTAACAGGCAAAAAAGTATGATGGGATTTAATTTGATCCATTAGGAATTAGGGATGTAACAAAATATCGTGTCACAATATATTGCAATACAAAAATGCATCAATATGTATCGTGGATAGTACGAGTTTTAGTGTCAGTACTGCATTAAACCACTATATATAATGTTGAATATAATGTATAATAAAGCAATGGGGGGATATTTATGGGTCCTGATGATGCCAAATGTCTTCTGTTACCAGTAAAAAGTTTAACATTATTTTAAAGATATCTAGTCAGTGACAGAATGCAAACATGTTCGTCTAAAATAATTCTGTATTTTCCACACCCACTGTAAAACCAACTTTAGCATTTTAATCAACTGAACATTTTTTGTTAACCTTTTACCAAATGTCTTGGAGTATCGCAATAATATCGTATGGTGAGTTCAGTATCGTGATATGGATCGAATCGTGAAGTAAGGGTATCGTTACACCCCTATTAGGAATGGACTGTATCGTGAAAAGTGGACATTAGTGAATGAAGCCTTATGATTTGACAGGAGGGGTTAAAAAATAGCCTGAAAACAAGCTTTTTTTCTTTGTAATGCACCAATAAATTATTAATAATAAGAACAATTGATCTCATGGTACACTTTTAAAATACTGCTCTGTCCCTTTAAATCATCAACATGTAAAAGAGATCTGTTATGATTGGCTAACTTCCGTGTATCAGCATAATTCACGCTTTCGTTCATTAGAAAGTGTACTTTAAACACTGGGTGCCAACACCAATTACTTTGTGCAGATCATCAAATCTGAATACGTTGAGGCTGAACACACATACTTTCTCATCAGGTTTTTCCCCATGATTATTTCATCTTGCATAATCTTTGCGAGACTTGCGGCTGTCATGAGCGCCCATCAGCCTTGTGTGCAATTTACAGGGTTGACAGGCAATTTCGCAATCGTTCATCCCATTATTTTCATAAAATATACATAAACTCATGGAGTTTAATAGCCTCCTCCTCTTGGCTACTGTCTAATTTATGGCCAAATTAAATAATTATGTGAATTAGAGTAACACAGAAAATATAATATTTTGACTAATTTGTCTAAAGCCGTCAAACCCTGGGTTTGAACATCCAGGAACTAATGAAGGTCGTATCTCACTCTGGAGAACAGCTGCACTGTATTTACATGACCAGTTAATGCATTTAACTACTTTTTTCACCAGTAATCATCATTTCATTTCTTTAATCCAATATTCTGCACTACAGAGCCAAAACGGCAAAAACTGCGTCTCCATCCAAGTGCTAACTCACTACATTAAAGAGGGCCAATTATGCTTATTTCAACTATAGTTTTTTTTCTATAGTGGGAAATGTTGAAGTTTGAGCATGAAAAAGGTTTGCAAAGTTACAGAACACAAAGTCACTCCAGAGGGTGTTATTCTCTATATCAGTGCCAATTATTTCTGAACTCCATGAAACACCTACATTGCATCTTCTGGGAATAAATATACAGTGAGGAAAATAAGTATTTGAACACCCTGCTATTTTGCAAGTTCTCCCACTTAGAAATCATGGGGGGGTCTGAAATTGTCATCGTAGGTTCATGTCCACTGTGAGAGACATAATCTAAAAAAAAAAATCCAGAAATCACAATATATGATTTTTTAACTATTTATTTGTATGATACAGCTGCAAATAAGTATTTGAACACCTATCTATCAGCTAGAATTCTGACCCTCAAAGACCTGTTAGTCTGCCTTTAAAATGTCCACCTCCACTCCATTTATTATCCTAAATTAGATGCACCTGTTTGAGGTCGTTAGCTGCATAAAGACACCTGTCCACCCCATACAATCAGTAAGAATCCAACTACTAACATGGCCAAGACCAAAGAGCTGTCCAAAGACACTAGAGACAAAATTGTACACCTCCACAAGGCTGGAAAGGGCTACGGGGAAACTGCCAAGCAGCTTGGTGAAAAAAGGTCCACTGTTGGAGCAATCATTAGAAAATGGAAGAAGCTAAACATGACTGTCAATCTCCCTCGGACTGGGGCTCCATGCAAGATTTCACCTCGTGGGGTCTCAATGATCCTAAGAAAGGTGAGAAATCAGCCCAGAACTACACGGGAGGAGCTGGTCAATGACCTGAAAAGAGCTGGGACCACCGTTTCCAAGGTTACTGTTGGTAATACACTAAGACGTCATGGTTTGAAATCATGCATGGCACGGAAGGTTCCCCTGCTTAAACCAGCACATGTCAAGGCCCGTCTTAAGTTTGCCAATGACCATTTGGATGATCCAGAGGAGTCATGGGAGAAAGTCATGTGGTCAGATGAGACCAAAATAGAACTTTTTGGTCATAATTCCACTAAACGTGTTTGGAGGAAGAAGAATGATGAGTACCATCCCAAGAACACCATCCCTACTGTGAAGCATGGGGGTGGTAGCATCATCCTTTTGGGTGTTTTTCTGCACATGGGACAGGGCGACTGCACTGTATTAAGGAGAGGATGACCGGGGCCATGTATTGCGAGATTTTGGGGAACAACCTCCTTCCCTCAGTTAGAGCATTGAAGATGGGTCGAGGCTGGGTCTTCCAACATGACAATGACACAGCCAGGATAACCAAGGAGTGGCTCTGTAAGAAGCATATCAAGGTTCTGGCGTGGCCTAGCCAGTCTCCAGACCTAAACCCAATAGAGAATCTTTGGAGGGAGCTCAAACTCCGTGTTTCTCAGCGACAGCCCAGAAACCTGACTGATCTAGAGAAGATCTGTGTGGAGGAGTGGGCCAAAATCCCTCCTGCAGTGTGTGCAAACCTGGTGAAAAACTACAGGAAACGTTTGACCTCTGTAATTGCAAACAGAGGCTACTGTACCAAATATTAACATTGATTTTCTCAGGTGTTCAAATACTTATTTGCAGCTGTATCATACAAATAAATAGTTAAAAAATCATACATTGTGATTTCTGGATTTTTTTTTTTAGATTATGTCTCTCACAGTGGACATGCACCTACGATGACAATTTCAGAGCCCTCCATGATTTCTAAGTGGGAGAACTTGCAAAATAGCAGGGTGTTCAAATACTTATTTTCCTCACTGTATATATATATAAATATATATATATAAATATAAATATAAATATTTGGTAATTTGGTAAATTTGGTAAATTTGGTAATAACTATAAACTATGCATAATTACATGCAACTAACCCTAAACAAAACCAATCCCTAATCCTAACCCTATAGTAAGTACATGTAGTTAATTAATATTACTCAGTACTTAAATATATAATTACAGTGTAACAACGACGCCTTAAAATAAAGTGTAACCAAATATTTTATATTTAAATAACACATTTTTCTTAAATATATATATGCATGTAGGTGTATTTTTATATATATAATATATATATAATTATATATATATATATATATATATATATATATATATATATATATATATATATATATATAATAATTATACACAGTACACACACATATATTATGTAAACACAAACTTTTATTTTGGATGCGATTAATCGTTGCACAGCCCTAATTATTATATTATATTATATTATATTATATTATATTATATTATATTATATTATATTATATTATATTATATTATATTATATTATATTATATTATATTATATTATATTATATTATATTATATTATAGTTATTAAAAAAGCAAAGCTACAGGTAAAGTTTCTCCTTGAGACATCCATCCAGACCTGAGGGTTAAAGCAGCCGGTTTGACTCTGTCATAATAAGGACAGCTGTCCTGCCACAGAGAGCAATTACCTTCACATCTGCCCGTTCTGATCCAACACTCATCCATCATGGGAAAGTTGGGGGCCGTGGTTTCACTGGGAGGCAAATAACCTGATTTAGAGCCAGAGTTTTTCAATGATCAGTCTTCGTCATTTACCGCTGAGGAACATCAGACCTCGTTTAACAGCCCAGATGGTCCAAAAACCTTTGACTCCTGGGTTAGACAATAAATTTGGTTTAAAAATTGTCAAGTAAAAGTGGCACTTAAGCAGGTTCCAGGCACTGCTTAGAAAGCTTTCAAGGAATCGTTCACCTAAAAATAAATCTTTTACTGGCTGTCATGATGTTTCAAACCCATATAACTTTCTTTCTTCCGTGAAACACATGGAAGACAATTTTTAAATGATATACTCCATTATATTCCAGATATTTGAAGCCACACAATAACTTTGCATGATGAACAGAGTAAAATGTAAGTATAAATGCAGTTCTAGTCTGCAAACGTTATACACAATACAATACAATTCAATTCTATACTATTTTATTTAGTAAAATTTCCTTCTAAAAGTTCGGTTCATATAAGGACCTTGGTTGTAGAGCCGTAATTAATTGCAACAGCTTTGTAGGGATTTTAGAAAGGATTGGGAAAATTGCTTTTGGGGCAAATCCTTTTGATTCCGTATCTTTCAACCCAGTCAGGATCTTGCTTTAACGTGACCATTATCTAATACCTTTCCAAGTGTTTACAGTTTTAAGCATTATTTACTTCTGGTAGAACAAGTGCTGGTGGACAATTCTACAGTAACTAAAGATTAGTAGATTCAGCATCTAAAAAGCTTATGTATTTAAGCAAATTATACCAAGTACTGAAAAAGCTCTATTCTATTGTATTTCATTGGGAGAGTCCTAAACAAACTTGCAAAAAATGTGCACCATAAATTTTGTCTTCTAATTATTTTTATGTTATAATCGATAACTGTTATCGGGGCCAGTAGTATACATATATATTGTTTTGCATTTATTTTTTTAAAATTACAATTTATAATTTTGGATTTTACATACACATCAAAACATAATTGTGCATAATTAATGTATAGTAAATTATACATAATGTATAGAAATAAAGAAAGAACTCATCATTAGTTGTAACATACTAAATGAATTGTCCATTAAATGTAGAAACTTACAGTAAAAGTTCTACAAAGAGTAACTTTCTGTATATTTGTAGCATTTAAATTTGTGCATGTGCATGACATCATAACATTTATACAGTGCTATGCATAAGTTTAGACACCCATACTAAAGTTGACTAAAAAGAGGAATAAAAAATCATCTTTTGGAAACTGAACTTAATGCCTTAATTTAAAAAATTAGGAAAAATCCAACCTTTAAGGACACCAATTTTCTTTGTGAATGAATAATGTATCGTAAATAAATAAATGTTCTTCCTTAAAATACAGGGTGCATAAGTTTGGACACCCCTATGTTAAATTCCCATAGAGGCAGGCAGATTTTTATTTTTAAGTATTTTTTTTATTTTTTTTTTAGAATACTATGCATCCTGATAAAGTTCCCTTGGCCTCTGGAATTAAAATAGCCCCACATCATAGCCTTCACCATACCTAGAGATTGGCATGGTTTTATTTCAGTTAGCCTAATAGTTTGATTTGCATTGAGAGATGATCTTATGGAAAGTACCCCATGCCAATCTCTAGGTATGGTGAAGGCTATGTGATGATGTGGGGCTATTTTAATTCCAAAGGCCAAGGGAACTTTATCAGGATGCATCCTAAAAAAAAAATTAAAAAAAATACTTAAAAATAAAAATCTGCCTGCCTCTATGGGAATTTAACATAGGGGTGTCCAAACTTATGCACCCTGTATTTTAAGGAAGGACATTTATTTATTTACGATACATTATTCATTCACAAAGAAAATTGGTGTCCTTAAAGGTTGGATTTTTCCTAATTTTTTTAATTAAGGCATTAAGTTCAATTTCCAAAAGATGATTTTTTATTCCTCTTTTTAGTCAACTTTAGCATGGGTGTCTAAACTTATGCATAGCACTGTATATGTGTGTTACCCATTTAATGCAGGACGCATCATTGAAGGCTTTGCATAAACAGTTGATTATATTAAGAGTTGAAAAGCTGTCCGAAACTAACCATTATGAATAGCGCCTTTCGAAAATGGAAAAGGTTCCTCGCCACACTATTGTGGCTTTTGTCTGTAGCTAATGATAAATTTTTAGCTTGATAAAGCACGAGTTATTTGTGTGTGTGTGTGTGTGTGTGTGTGTGTGTGTGAGTGAGTGATCTGCATTTGTACCAAGTCAGTGGTTTGCTGGCACACATTTCACCCTTTCACAAAGCATTTGCAGGTGTTTTGATTGCAATTATGTATTCAAGAAAATCAATTATATTTGTATAATTATATATTGTTACTTGATTTGCATAAAAGTGGAATTGTTAAGTTACATTAAGAAGAGAAGGAAACAAATCATTTTTTCTTCATTCATGCCTTTATTTAATTAATTTTCCAATTTCTTAGTGGGACAAACAAAAGGAGGGGTGGCTGAATCTCATTTTAAGTGAAAAGGCCAATTTTGTAGAATTTGCCTCTTCCCCCCCCCATCTAAACATTAACATAGAATTCCAATTAAAGTCGCAACATCCATCTTTCATGTGGTCTCTGTGTGGTTCTGCTGTGGATGGAGCCTCATTTAAAGCCTCTCTGCTGGAGTGGACCGTGACAGAGGAGCTCAAACTGTTTGAGTGCTGCTCTTCTGCCTCTTTCAACCTGATGTCAGCGTGTCCCATTTACAGTAATCACACTCTCTGCTGCTCCTCACATGCTCCACTGTGAGGCCGCACACAAAGCTTGCCTTCTCAACCCACAATTTCATCTGTAGAGGAGAGAGATGGAGTGTGCATTGGGCCCTTCATGACAGTAATGTGCTTTGTAACCACAATGGTGATGATGATGATGATGATGATAATGATGATGATTATGAATGTTATTATCTTTATGTAATCCATTGGTCCAAAAATATTCTTTGTGTCAGGTGACGTTGAACATAAAGTTTACTGTAGCTAACAGTTTAGTCAAAGTGACAAACTTAATGACAGGCCAACATCAGAATCATGCTGCTTGGTTGATCGGTTGGTTGGATGGTAAAATGATTAGTTGGTTTCTTGGATGGTAAAGTGATTGGTTGGTTGGATGAATGGATGGTAAAATGATTGGTTGATCGGTTGTTTGGATGGTAAAATAATATGTTGGTTCGGTTGGATGAATGGATGGTAAAATGATTGGTTGATCGATTGTTTGGATGGTAAAATGGTTGGTTGGTTGGATGTGTTTGTGTGTGTGTGTGTGTGTGTGTGTGTGTGTGTGTGTGTGTGTGTGTGTGTGTGTGTGTGTGTGAGTGATCTGCATTTGTACCAAGTCATTGGTTTGCTAGCACACATTTCACCCTTTCACAAAGCATTTGCAGGTGTTTTGATTGCAATTATGTATTCAAGAAACCTCAATTATATTTGTATAATTATATATTGTTACTTGATTTGCATAAAAGTGGAATTGTTAAGTTACTGTTAAGATGGTAAAATGATTGGTTGATGGTTGTTTGGATGGTAAAATGGTTGGTTGGTTGGTTTGTTGGATGGTAAAATGATTGTTTGATCGGTTGTTTGGATGGTAAAATAATATGTTGGTTGGATGAATGGATGGTAAAATGATTGGTTGATAGTTGTTTGGATGGTAAAATAATATGTTGGTTGGATGAATGGATGGTAAAATGATTGGTTGATGGTTGTTTGGATGGTAAAATGATTGGTTGATTGGTTGTTTGGATGGTAAAATGATTGGTTGATTGGTTGTTTGGATGGTAAAATGATTGGTTGATCGGTTGTTTGGATGGTAAAATAATATGTTGGTTGGATGAATGGATGGTAAAATGATTGGTTGATGGTTGTTTGGATGGTAAAATGGTTGGTTGGTTGGATGGTAAAAAATGATTGTTTGATCGGTTGTTTGGATGGTCAAATAATATGTTGGTTGGATGAATGGATGGTAAAATGACTTGATGGCTTGATCGATTGTTTGGATGGTAAAATAATATGTTGGTTGGATGAATGGATGGTAATGATTGGTTGATCGATTGTTTGGATGGTAAAATGGTTGGTTGTTTGGATGAATGGATGGTAAAATGATTGGTTGATGGTTGTTTGGATGGTAAAATGGTTGGTTGGATGGTAAAAAATGATTGTTTGATCGGTTGTTTGGATGGTAAAATAATATGTTGGTTGGATGAATGGATGGTAAAATGATTGGTTGATCGATTGTTTGGATGGTAAAATGGTTGGTTGTTTGGATGGATGGATGGTAAAATGATTGGTTGATGGTTGTTTGGATGGCAAAATGGTTGGTTGGATGGTAAAAAATGATTGTTTGATCGGTTGTTTGGATGGTAAAATAATATGTTGGTTGGATGAATGGATGGTAAAATGATTGGTTGGTGGTTGTTTGGATTGTAAAATGATTGGTTGTTTGGATGGTAAAATGGATGATTGGTTGGTTGGTAAAATGATTGGTTGGTTGTGGTTGTTGGGGGGGGGGGCGGGCTGTTAGTGCATCTCTCTCTCTCTCTCTCTCTCTCTCTCTCTCTCTCTCTCTCTCTCTCTCTCTCTCTCTCTCTCTATATATATATATATATATATATATATATATATATATATATATATATATACCTCAATTAAATACGTTTTGAAATAGAAAAAAATAATGAACAAGGCTCAAAAATCTATTTCGTAACAGATGTTCTTGTTTATTTTTAGCACTTCCGTCAGTGAAACAACATACTACAGCCTGTAAAACATTTAAATAAATATCAGTAAATAATCGTAACCTAAATAATATAAGAAAGTATTATCTAAAAACATTTGTTTTATATTTCCCCACAAGATGCGTCACATAGCCTCAGTTGCTCTGCGCTTTGAGAGGAATGTGGGACATGAGCAGGAAAGAGACCATCTCTTTTCTAATATCCTCATGTTTTCTCCTGATGTTCTAAGCAACTAATACTCATTGTAAAAGGTCTGAAGAGCGAATTTTATCTTCCACAGAGGCAAGACATTTAGGCTATATGTTTGATTTTATGTTGCCAGAGAAAGCTAAACTAAAATCACTGGCGTGTGTGTGAAATACGCTATACAAATAAACTTGACGCGCCTTACCAAGTAAAAAGGTATCTGTTCTACTTTACCCCAGTAAAGAATGTGAATATACCTAACTAAATGTGATCCAAACGGAAGAAACGTTTATAATCCCCTGTGAAAATGGGTGAGACATGAGTGAAGATTTGGGACATGTGGTTTGATTGGCTGGTGAAATTATATATTATATTGTTGGTTTGATAAAACAAATGTTTTGATTGGCTGACTGGCTAGATGGATGGGTGGTTGGTTAGGTGATTAGTTTGATGGTTAAATGATTGAGATTGGTTGTATAAATGGTTTGCTGGTTGGTTTATTTGATTGGCTGGTTAATTGATTCAATGATTGAGCTTATTTTCTATTGCTAAACCTGAGACTGGTTCTAGATGTCAGAATAGCTCTAAAATATAGTCAAGAAGAAAGACAAGTAATACAATCTCAGTGAGTGTTTTAGCGCAATTTTCTCACCTCATGGGATCACATCACAACACTAAGAGATAGTAAATCTTTTCCTGGATTTTTTTTGTGCGTTCCCGAGATTAGACCTTCCTTAACATAATGCCGAAAACCCGAAGTCTCTAGGTGGTCTGGTTGAGGAGTAGATAGAAGAGATTGGTGCGCACAGACGCACAGAACAGAAATCATGAGTTAACAATCGCAATTTGTCCGGTGGAAAATTGCGCTAAAAAGAAAACATGAAGAATGAAGTACAAATTAATGTTTTTGACCTTCATCATAAGAGTTTCTGCACGTCAAGTATTAATATATAGTGAATAGCGGCATCTTAAACAAGTACTTTACACGCATATTATAATTCACACTGAAGAGCTTTCATATTTTTCAGTTCCTCACATTAAGAGTTGATTATTAGTGCTTTTTTAAAAGTCTTTTATTTCCATGGCAAGATTGTCAAGGCTGCATCTCTTTTGAAAGACAAACAAAATCAGCCAAGTTTTCACTGTAAAAACAGGGGTTTAGTTTGGGTGACAATAAATGTTTCAATGGTATGATGTGTACAGTAGTGTCATTTATGCGACTCTCGAGTCTGTGACGTCAAGGGGAATCCCTTACAAATAGGCTACATTTGAATTTCATTTAAAATATGTTTTGAAATGTCATATATAGGGTGGAAAGAACTCTAGCATAAATATAAATATAGCATATCATTGCTGTCGGGCGGAAACCTCGTATCTCCTTTAAATCATTACTATTGGTCACCCTTTATGTCTGTCTGTGGGTTTTGAACCAATGAAAAGTATTATATAAACCTCGTATTGGATCCTCAAACTGTCAGTAAAATCTAATAACTCTACCCGCCTCTATCGGGAATGAAGTAAGGATGAATGCAAGAAATGTTTCTACATGTTTAAGGTAAATGCATCAATCTAATGCACTTTGAGAGTTCAGAAATATAAGAGCTCAAACCGCATGGTCAATGTGCAAATAGAGCAGTAAAAAGACTTAAACTGCTTTTTATATATTCAGTAATATATATTGTAAAATAAATGTAAATGAACTATTTATTACAATACAGTAGGGAAATTAGAATACCTTTTCCTTCATTTCTTCTTCCATTGAGCATTTATTTTGGTGGAAATCTGCAGTTGAAAACAGGGTGATACCACTTATTTTGTTTTTCGATACGTTACCGATACTTTCAAAGGCCAGTATCATCAATACTGATACCTCTAAACTGAACTTTTGAATTATTAGATTCATTAAATTATTACATAACTAAGAGTAAAATGGGTAAAGATACCCACTTAATATTATATTTGATAGGCATTTTAACATTCAGTATGCCTTAATTGCAGTTATGATTAGGCTATATTTTTGTTAAAATGTTTACTGTAGTGGTAACCATGGATTATATGACTATTATGTGACTACATTGTGTTTTGTATTGACATATAATGATATTTTGTTTTATTTTCTTTCTCTGCTTGCCTGGATTGATTCCATATGAATGATTGTTTCACATCCGTTGTCACAAACAGGTAAGAGAATCATCTTTTGTTCGTTTGTGTGTGTGTGTGTGTGTGTGTGTGTGATACTGTGAAAGACACTGAGGGGGATCCCTGTGTGTCTCTTCAGTTGTGTCAATGAGTGAAGGTGTTGACAGGTCTTTAACACAGACACGAGGCGTTACTACACTCCGTCTCACATGTCAAGTTGTGTTTAAGTCTCTGTGTTTTGTACAGTAAGCCATGTTTATCCACCACTCTTACACAGTATTAGATGAACATGTGAATTGTAAAGCCATTTTGGAACAAATACATTTTTGAAGAATTGTTATTTAGTTATTTTCTATAACAATGTTTCATAGTGGCACGGTAACAAATTTCATCTGGCCTGATCATGTGGCGATTCTTTTCTTTTCTAATCTAATCTTTTTCTTTTCATTGTTAAAATGACTTAATTTCAGACCTTAAGTCAAGTCTCGTGCTTAAACCCTCTTATTGAAGCTAACAAGCTGAATATGTTTAGCCATTCCCATCAGATTATCCGAACATGTGATTAAATGGGGCTCTGGACATATTATTGACTAAATGACTAAGAAAATAACGAGATTCATAGTAATAGGAAAGCTGTTGCTTCAAATCAACAGTTCTGTTCTGTAGTGAGTATAACACACATCTTTGCTCATCCTCTGTAGTTAGGAAGTGTGACTCCACACGGATGTCCCTGTGTTTGAGTCCAGTATGAGACAGACGCCACCTAGTGAGAGTAAGAACTGCTGCTATTAACACACTTTCCTCTCTCTGAGATGAGCACTGTAAACCCGTGGAAACCCGGTGGATGCGAGGTGGAGTCGCGCGATCACAGGATATTCCCAGGCGGATTACAGCATCAGCTCTAATCCCGGGATTTGCACTGTAACTGAGTGCAGGACTGGAGCGTGGGATCGTTAGAAAGTGTCCATTAGTTTTCCTTTTAATTTTGCGCACTCATTCCTGGTATTCACACACTGCCTTTCATATTATGTTTTTGGTTGTCATTATGGCTTTCTTTTCATGTTGCATTTCTGTCGCACACACACACTGGGGTGGGTCATGGGGTGCCACACACACACACACACACACTGTTGTAGAGGATAGTAAAGCTGCTTACGTCATCAGGTCAAAGCCAAGCTGTGTGTCCGAGTGTGTGTTGCACTGTTCAGCGTTACGCTTCTATTGCTACGACATATTAACAGAGACATCTGTCCTAGATGAAAAAAAGAAACCTTAAACTTAAAGGGTTAGCTCACCCAAAAAAATGAAACTTTTATCATCATTTACTCACCCTACAGTTGCTCAAAACATGCATGAGTTTCTTTCTTCTGTTGAACACAAAAGAAGTTATTGTCTTCCATAGTATTTGAAAAAACAAGCCTAAAAACTTTTTTGCGGTATATGGGAGTTTTTGTGAAAATGACGTGTCTCCATTGGGTGTATTTTCAATTCGCAATTTCAATTTGCGCAATTTGAAGGGTAATGGAAATGCGGCTAATGGCTACCATCACCTGTGCAGTCATGTCGGAAAGATCAAATTTACGAGTTGAACGCACATGAACACGTTAATACAAGAGGAAAACTCTGGATTTTCTTTAAGCCCTATTTTTATGAGTTCAGGGCTTGTCGGTGAGAAACATGGCGGAATACCACAAGATATTTATTTGTGTCATTGTCAGGATTTTCTATTTACAACGAACTAAGCTAATTGCCTGAACAAAATATGATGGCATTGTAATATAACAATATAATATGTAACGATACAGTTTACAGTGGCTTCATAAATTCATTAAAAACATAAAGGTCTCATGTACATAATTTGTTCTTCATTTTCTAGACATATAAGTCAAAAACCTTGCTGTATTGTTGTGTAGTTAATTAAGGCCTTGTCCGCACAAACACAGCTATTTTCAAAACCGCAGCTTTTTCTATGCAGTTTGGCCGTTTGTCTCCTGCCAAGGTGAGGATTTTCAGAAACTGGTTGCAGTGTTGTGTAGATGGTGAAACTGGAGATTTTGGCTTCTGACGTCGTAGCGCATGCCGTTATCTCCTTTTGTTTGACGTCAGATTGTGCTTCAGGCGAGTCTGTGCAATGGTGGACGTAGCCAAAATATTGCTGCTAATAACTGTGCTAACAGGGCTTATAACGTGTACAGATACATGCACAATTCTCTAGGGCTGAACGATTAATCGCAACGAAACCGAACGCGATTTGCGATTATCTTATGCGCAGCTTGTCAGTGGAGTGCGGCTGACTGGTAGTAAATACTGCTCTATGTGAACGCCAGAGGGCGCTCTCTCGCAAACACGCTAAATATGCCCCACCGCAGAAGTACAATAACGGCGCATCATTCCAAGAAATCCCTATCGCTGTATCTGAATAAACAGAAGATTGAAACGCTTTGATTAAACATGACTTATAAATACACGACTGCCTTATTCTGTGTAAGAAGCACATCATCTCACAGAAGGAGGAGCTCAGCTGTCGTTATGAAGTGAGTTTGGAGTAAATGCATGTTATTAAATGTTGTCTGTTCTTGGACGAGGTTCATAAATGCTTCTCATGTTTTGGAAAGATGCTTGACGCGTGTTGTTTTTTCAAATGCACGTTATAAGTGACTCAAACTCACAGTGCTTTAAGATGGAGCAGCGTTTACATCAATGACAAACTGCGCATAAAAAATAATCGCAGCCTTTGCGATTTCAAAATCGCGATAAGCCATCTCGATTTAAGTGCGATTACATGGAAAGTGCGATTAATCGTTCAGCCCTACAATTCTCCCATTATATTGTGAAACAGAGGCAATACTACGGAGGAATACGGTTATACCGCAATCGGTAATAACCCTTTTTTCAGGCTTTTTCAGAGTTATATCGCCACCTGTTGGTTTGGCATGCTCTTGACAGAGCTTCATAGCGTGTTTTTTGCGTTTTCATGTGGTCTGAATTTTTTTTTAAACAGTGCTTGTGTAGAAGGGATTGTTTTTAAACGAAGGAGAAAAAACTAATTCTATAAAACGTGTACATGTGGACTAGGCCTAAGAGAAGGTACACTGACATCTTACTCCGTTACTTAAACGCACCTGATGTCGTAAACACGACTTCCCATCTCGAAATACGCACCATCAGCTCGATGTTCAGGCTTATTTGTTCATTAATGACGTCATCAGTGACTATTCGACTCGACTTTAATAACATAAAAGTCGACTTTAAAAAAAAAACCCTAACATTTAATTACAACATTATGCATAGTAGGGTAAGGACTTAATTAAAAACACAAACTCCATTTAAATCTAGTTGGAATTTAACATCTGAACGAGTTCCTCAGGGAAAACCAGTGCTGTCCAAGCCGGGCTTTACAGAGGTGTGGGTTGTCAGTGAGTGTGTTGATGCTGGCAGGTGTGTTTCCTTCACATCACAGTGAGGTGATCCTGGAAGGCAAGAGGCTCGACGAGGGTGCTGAACACGACCCCTTCAATTACACCTTCAACATCTGCCATCACTCCTGTTTCATGTTAGCTTCTGTCATGCAGTGTTGTGCAGAAACTTCTCAGTCCGGACTAAACCTCTACTCCCATCCATCAATCCTTCTATCCGTCCATCCATTGAGGAAAGATTTCCCATGTTTCAGGCCCGTGACTGACATCTCGTGATGTTCTGATGCACGTCACGCACCGACATTTGACACGTTTGGCATTTTGTTTTGGCATATTCAATTTTTTTAACCCTATGTGTATAGTCAGTATGCACATATTTAAATAAGTATAAACATATTTACACACAATGCCTAGCATTATACAACAGTTCATGTCGTAATTTGACAAGCCAGATTTTGTAGAAACATAAAACATAAAATTATATCTGAAATGACCTCTGCAGACCATCATGAATGTGTGTCAAGGTCAATAAGTCTTTTATGGTATGGCTAGGTTAATGATAAACTTGATATTAATGATATTTAGGACTTAATAATTAATTAGTAATATTTGTAAAAACTACAAATATCATAAACTACTTTTTTTGCGTTGGAAAATATATTTAAAACTTTTCGAGATCACATAAAGATGTTCTTTCACATGTATTCGGAGAGTAAAGAAAACCACATGACACCACAGTCATTTCAAAATCCATATAAAAACTAGCCTGACATCGTCATACTCAGATTCTTGTTAGAATATGAGTCTGATACTGCTCCATTGGTTTTGTGATTATGGGGCGTGTTTCAACCAAACCAGGAAAGAAAATGCCTCTGCACTCAATTGGATAGACCTACAACCGATCAGAGCAACATAGAAATCACAATGACCACAGGGTTTTCATTGCGCCCCATCTTCTTAGCGACCATTGGGCCCAGCTGATAAATTAAACTTTTGCCGAATCCCGTAGCAAGGATGGCAAAACATCAGTGATGCGCGGGTCAATGTATAAACAACCCGCACCCGACCGACGTTTTCAACTAACCCGCCCGCAACTCGGACCGCAAAAAGAAAAGTAGAAAACATTGTACCCGACCCGCTTCCTGACCCGCATTTTTGGACAGAGCGCAGAGCGGCATTTTTAAAAGGACGGAGCGTCGCCCTATTTCCCGCTCCAATTTCGCTCCGCGCACACCACGATTCTGAAGCATGCTCAGTCAAGCCTGACTCAGTCTTACTGTTGATGACTGCAAGATGGATTCTATTTTAAGTCAAAACTCGGCTCAATAATGGAGTTCAAAAAGTAGGCTACTTCAAAAAGGAAAATAAGAAGTCACAGGTGTAGGCTACTATAATATAAAACTAACTATAATGTGGTAGAAGAAAACGAATGTGGAGACATCATTCCAGTCAGTAAAGATTCATTTTGGAATCTAAAAAGACACATCTCTCGTAAACATGCAGTGTGATGTGAACACGCTGGGAAGAAAGCAAAAGGTTAGCAAATTGAATATGGTAACCTGTAACAAAGTAAATTAAATATAGCGTAATATTCAAACAATTGATACAAGCCCATTTAAATTTTAATCCTGCGCGCTGCGCAAAAGTTCAGTTATAAGAATGTTGGCCTAATAGTTAGGCTAATTTAGCCTACTTTTAAAACGTTAATGTATATTTTTTCATATAAATAAATTATATATATTTATATAAATTTTATTTATATTATTAGGCCCATTTATTCGTTTTATTTTACAGCAGTTTGTGTGTACAATGGATACGCCCATTTAAATTTTAATCGTGCGCGTTGCGCAAAAGTTCACTTATCAAAATTCTGGCCTAATAGTAGGCTAAATTTACTTTTAAAATTTGTATGTAGGCTATATTTTTGTTTATATAATTGTTATTTATATTATTAGGCCCATTTATTCGTTTAATTTTACAGGACTTTGTGTACGTAGGCTATATTCCTTCTTACATAGGTCTAATTTGTAATTTGAAATAAAACATTTCTATTTGAAAAATGTTGTTGTTGCTCATTAGTTCTTTAGGAGGTAAGGCTGTGGTCTAAGCTAAAAGTTATATACATGTAGATTTATTTATTTATTTTTTCGTTTTTTGGAGCGAGCGGGGGGCGATTTGAGTGGAGCGCGGAGCAAACTGCGTTGAGCGCTGAGCGATGATGAGCGGAGCGGCCTGATGTAGCTTTGAGCGGGGGAGCGAACATTTCCGTGAGCGATGATGAGCGGAGATTCTCACCGCTCCACTCCGCTCATATGCTCTCTTGTATAAATTACAAAGGTTTAATTGGCATCTTTATTACAAACGACCCGACCGACCGCGACCCGAATATCATTAAAAATATTTTTGGATGACTCGTAACCGCGGGTAACCGCGGGTGACCGCAGGCACCCGCTCATTTCGGATCAACCCGCGCATCACTGCAAAACATCTTTCCAATCGACAAATGCCTTGATCGCTGTTCTGTTCCTCTTTTAAAATTAATGCGCTGTCCATATCTTCTATAATAGATGCGATTCGCAAAACTAATTCAACCCAAGTGCTCTTTGGTGACGTGGATGATTACGTTACTGTTGATCTTCTGTCCATCATCGTATAAAGCCCGCCCTGACAATTTGATTGGTCCGAACAGCTCTGGTTCGAGCATAGTTGCTCCACAACTTCCAAATGTTGTGGGCGGGGCTACGTCCGGCTGGCATTCAGGCTATATAAAAACAACATGAATAAAAAATGCATGTCTAAGTACTTGACACATTTTTAAAAATGTATATTTTTCAGTTTCATTTTAGAAAGTTTACACGACAACGATATGCTTAAAACAGAGAAGTTTTTCCTTTGAGTTTTCCTCGTACAGACGACACCATTGTCAAAACCATCCCCATTCACACGGATCCGCGAAACGACTAAAAACGCTGTAGTCTGCTGCCAGGCCATTAGATGGCGATGAAACACTGTAGACTGAACACGTAATAAGCATGTACATGACGTCATCGCCTTCAGAGATTCGCGTTTTTGTTGTTTACACGGAGACTGTTTTCAAAAACTTGCACTTTGAAACCTGTTTTCAAAACTTTGCGTTTTCAGGCACCCAAATGCTGTTGTCGTGTAAACGAACGGCCAAAACGCATAAAAAGTTTTACGTTTTTATTTAAACCCTTTTATTTTACTTTTAGACTTTGCCCCTGAAATGTAAATTACTCACTATTCTTCTAAGTTTATATTGCATTCAATACAACAGTACTCTTTCTCTTGTATGATATTATTTCAGTTTGGCTTCGATATTATGTTTTTTTTTTTGGTGTCATATGTCCACCTGTTACAAATGCACAACTTTACTGCCATTAATCCAAGTTCTCTCATGTCACCAATTTGAGCGATTCCTGTAGACACCTGAAATGTGTTGCGCCAGCAAAGATGCAAGTGGTAATCACTTCCATGATTTGTTCTGCGCTTGTAAGACAGATTCGCAGACATTAACATGATATACTAAAGCCATGTCATCGTTTGCTTGTGTGTGATTTACGATTGCTCGCTATCTGAGCCTATAAGCCAGACCGGTGTAGCTCAGCAGCTTTGAAATCCATAAAGACGGTGAATCATCTAGACACACACACTGATCTGCTCAGAGCCAGCAAATGTTCAGGGAGATTTGACTTATCGAATGAAGGTTTGAAACGGATGCCTTCTGTAGGGTTTGAAATGATTTTCATGACATTTTGTTCTGTCATTTTGTTCTGGTTAATCTCGATTTGTACATTATTCCACTAGTTTGGACTGAATAACATAGTAAAATACTTTGACTGTCGTCATGGTTTCCAAACAGTGAAATTAGGGTAGTCTGACATTGACTTTTTAAAATGAATCAATCAAGAAGAATCAGTCTTGAAGTTGTGTGTTGTGTTGGTTTGAATCAGTCTAATGACTCACTCAGCATCTGAATCAGTGATTGTGTTATGTGTATTTAAAGCTAATTTCTGATTGGTTGTTCATATGAAAATACTTATTTAAAATACAGATTTGGTTTTGTTGAAATATTTTTTTATTTTAATAAAACAAAAAATCTGTTAACACCTGTTAAGTCTGAATTGTTAAATCCCTTAGGATTTCAATCCCTAACCAACAGTGTTTCCAATAGTTTTTTTTTAAGTTAACAACTTTTTGTGTGTGTGTGTGTGTGTGTGTGTCTTTTGAAGATTTGTCCAATGTCTAAAACACCATTGAGACCTCTCGTATAGTCAGCTGGGGCCATGATAATGCGTCAAGGATTATTGCAGAAATACTTTATGTAATGTGTTTGGTTATGTAATAAGAAGGCATGCTAAACCCCTCTTGTGTTCGGCACAGAGAAATTTCCCCTTTGGGCGGTGAAGTAGCAATAACTTGGTTATGAAATGTGTTTTCTAATTAATGAAAGTGTGCACAGTGATACCACAAACCCCCTACTGTGTTGCGCCCACTACTGTTATTTTGGCACCTTTACAACAAACAAGCAAACAAACAAACACACAAACAAATGCGCAGGCTGCATTTACAGGCTGCCAAATATAGCAGTTAACTAATATTTATTGATGTATTATTAATCACATGATTTTTTTTTGACCATCTTTAGATTGAACTTCTCTTGGTTTCTCAGCTCTTTCTTTCTGACACTCTTCTCCTTGGGTCTCTGACTGTTCTTTTTAGTTTTTCACATTAGATATTTTTTATAGGCTTTTATAGTTTGGCATCTTTCAAAGACAGAAGATTCTGTCATAACACACCGTCATGTCATTCCCAACTTGTATGAGTTTCATTCTTCCGTGGGACTCAAAATAAGATGTTTTGAAGAATGTTTTAGCTGTTTTTGTCTGTTCAATGAAAATCAATGGAATACAATAGATTGCTTAAAGTCCCACTGAAGTGTCTTGGAACGCACAGCTTTGTTTGATGCATTGACGTAATTTCCACTGAAACAGGAAGTTAAGGCTGGGCATATTGAATGGCTCCTCCCCCTTTCCAAACAGCCAATAGCGTTTAGTTTACCTCACAGACTGCAAGTCGTACTTGAAACAGCACCATGGAAGCGAATCCGAGCGCTGATGATACGCTGGATTCAATAGTAGAGGTGTGAATAAATTCTAGACATTTCATTCTTAACAAACATACAGTTGGAAAACGTAATAAAACTCGAGCGTTTGAGGAACTGAACAACATCTCCAACCAATACTGATCCTGACATGTCAGTGGTCGCTTTAGCCAGGTGGTGTTTATAGCGTAGGGGGCGGAGCTTTAGATTCTAGAGAGCATTTGATTGGACAGAAGATGTGATGAGAAGCTGAAGTCTGCGGTGATGTCATAAAAATCCGTGATCCATTTTAGCGGAAGTGAGAGACTGTAAGTTATGAATGCTTTTATCTCCTAAATGTGAATTTTTACCTTTTTTTGGAACATACACCAGCTTATTCATTACCTTAAAAAAAAAATTTGGGCACATAAGTTCTTCAAATATTAAAGTATTTTGCGGCCTTAACTGTCACCTTGAGATGTATCTTATTTGATTTGCGGGTAACATTAGTTTTAGCAATAGGATGGTTTGCATTGAAGTTGAGTTTTGGTTGAGTTTCCACGTTGTCGATTCAGTCACTCACATGCCTGTGTGAGATGTGATTTATGAAGTGTGTTTTTACACGTTTATGAAGTGTGTTTTTACACGTTTTTCAAGTTTCTCCCATCTTTGTCCTGAAAGACTATTGCCTACATTGTGGGCATTCATGAACATTTAGATTTGATGGGTTAGTCACATCTGTCAATCTGGTAAAATTCAAATGTGTTCCACATAGTGGGTGTGCGATATCTTTACATTTTCTAGGATTTTCTCTCTAACGATATTTAGACAGTATTTTGCTGTGTGCGTTTATGGTGTTGGGATCTTTGGCAGGTTAAGCTGACTCCTAAAGTTTTTGATATTCTTCATATTCTGTGTGGTGGTCAGTTCGCAGCAGTGACACAAATTAAGTACGTTTAAATGGAGTTTTACCTTTGATGGGCATTTTTACCTTTATAACAGTATTTTTAACCTAATTAAATCTATGCATCATCTTTTGTGTCCAGTTCTTACATTTAATCAATAAATTCAGTTAGAATAATAAGACACAATAGGTCTGTTACCAATCAAATGAAATCAGTATTAACAAAATTGCAATGCAGAGGAAACACAGAAACGGCATAATTTAGATTCATTTACACAGACTGTTTAATGCAGCTCAGAGGGGACACAAATGCATTTAACCTGCAGTTACAAATTCATACATAATGCTTTGATGTTTAAAACATAAAACGTTGAATATTGATAGTTTGAAATTATTAAAAAAATGATAAGATTCTTTGAATGTTATATTAAAACCGCCAGCAGGTGGCAACAAGTCACGGTTAACTGTCTTAATGAGTGAGTCATTCAATCATTCATTCAAACAATTCGTTCATTCAGTAACGAAACACCGCTATCTGTTGTTCAGAAATGCAAAACAGTCCCCTGGCTTTGTTTGGCTATTTTCGTTGGTGAAATAGAGCAAAAACAGGCAATATTGAGTCTAAAATGCAAGTCACTTAATATTAACTTCTTGTTTATTGATTTGTTATTTAAAACAAATATCACATTTGTAATCATGCTGATATCTGGAGAAAAAACAGCACTCTTCGTGTGATATTAACTATATTAAATCATATAAATACAAAATATATACATTTTTACCCCCTTATCTTGAATATTGGGGACATTCTAAATGCAGTTTAATACACTAAATCACGCAGCCAAAGTGTGCACTCTAAATGCGCAAACGCAACTAGTCTAACCTACTAGACTACATGTTGTAGTATATGAGTGCACTTTCTAGGTGTGTCTTTGTAAAGCGAGATCGCACATTGTTAAAACAACAATCACGATATTATCGTAGACAATATATTTCGCTCACCACTAGTTCCACATTTTCTAATTTTGGTCATGATGGACCACACAGTGTATATTTAGAGCATTAGAAACCAATATAATAGCAAGCTGACACTGTGTGTGTGCATGTTACAGTTCACACCATGTAATTGTTCCCTAGGCCCTGTTCAATGTGACAGGCAAGCATCAGTATAAAAGGCCCCTAAAGTAGTGTAGAACAGATGTCTGTCTACTCCTGGTGGGAGAATGAGTGGAATATTTCTCTCTCTCTCTCTCTCACTTGCTCTTTCTCGCTCATAAACACCCACCAGCCTTGCAGACAAGCTACACAAACTATTAGACAAAGACAAAACTCATGACCTTGGTTAATATGTGTGCAATGTCACAAACTTCATTGAATTCTTTCCGGATGGCTGTGTTCTCCAGAGAAGGATCTGTCTTTGTGGGTGAACAGTAGATGAACAATGACATTCACAGCAAGCAAGGTGGATGTCCCCTTGCCATTGTTGTCAGGGAATACCTTGAAGGTTTGGTTATTTCCCATATGAACAGCATAATCCCCAAAATCCCTGGATTTCAGATTGCAGACAGAGATGGGGAACGTCTGGCAATTTATTGAGATTAACTTCCTTGTGATTCCTTGGAAGGCAATTTGACCTTGCATAGGCCCTGAACATGAGCACCTGTAACCCTTAACTCATAATCACAGGGCCATACAAATCCTGTATGGCTAAATTACAATATGGTTTGGCAATACAAATCCTTTACCCAGGAGATTGTGAAGGCAGCTGGAAAGATCACTGGAACAGATTTACAACCACAAGATCAGCTGTCGTACTAACAAGATCTGAACCATCATTTAGGGTTCCAATTATCCTTGTTACATCCTACAATTATCACCTGAATAAAGCCTTATTAAACTTGCCTGTGAGGGAAATTGAGATTTTGCAGCACCAGAACTAAACCTTAAAGGGTTAGTTCACCCAAAAATGAAAATTTTGTCAGTAATTACTTACCCTCATGTTGTTCCAACCGCGTAAGACCTTCGTTCATCTTCGGAACACAAATTAAGATATTTTTGATTAAATCTGAGAGCTGATCACTTCTCCATAGGCTGCTAGGTGACCGAAACTTGCTGGCCCAGAAAAGTTATTAAAGAGATCGTTAATATAGTCCAAGTGACTACAGTGGCTTAATCTTAAGTTTATCAAGCGACGAGAATACTTTTTGTGCGCAAAAACAAACAAAAATAACGACTTTATTCCACTATTCATTTCCTTCTCTCTGGGCCTCGTAGTGTTTTTGCGCAGCGCGTCTGTGTTGCACGTCAACACGCATCACACACATGACCAGCTTCGGCCAATTGTGAGCCTACGTGGTGACGTGTAACACAGACGCGCGACGCAAAAACACTACGTGAACCAACTAGAGGCATAGAGAGAAGGAAATGAATAGTGGAATAAAGTCGTTATTTTTGTTTGTTTTTGCGCACAAAAAGTATTCTCGTCGCTTGATAAACTTAAGATTAAGCCACTGTAGTCACTTGGACTATATTAACGATCTCTTTAATAACTTTTCTGGGCCAGCAAGTTTCGGTCACCTAGAAGCCTATGGAGGAGTGATCAGCTCTCAGATTTCATCAAAAATATCTTAATTTATGTTCCGAGGATGAACGAAGGTCTTACGGGGTTGGAACAACATGAGGGTGAGTAATTACTGACAGAATTTTCATTTTTGGGTGAACTAACCCTTTAATGTGATGTATGTTTTTTTTTGTGTGTGTAAATATCCTAGTTTATTGTTCGACTACTATTAGTATGTAATTTATGGGTTTATCACCCCAAAAGTGTAAACACTGATCCTCCAAGGCACCGTCAAAACATTGCGAGCGGTCCGCTCAGATCCACCAGTCTCTTTCCAAATCAACTAATAGCGAGAGTTTGGGGCGTGGATACTGTAGCAGAGGGTGTTTAGCCAGTTTGGGACCATGCCTGACGCATTACATGGGAAAACACATTCAGCTTCAGTTACAGAACTGCAAGCCAAAATGTGCTGGATTTAAAAGATGAAACGTGTGAAAACGAGAACGAGGCATAGCGAGGCAATGCGCTACAATGGCCGTTTCTATACAATACAGAATCATCATGTACCCATTCAGAAAAACAAGGTTTGCAAGGTTGTTTGAAAATATGCTGAAACTGCATCAACTTTAAGCTTCCTCCAGCATTTTAAGATCATGTTGTATCCTGATTTTGGTATTTCTTAATATGAATACAAATGTCTTTGTGACTTCTAGAGGGTTCCCAGTTACATCTTTCTCTACTCTGACAGCCCTGTCCCAAATACCACGCTTGATGCTAACTTGTGGTTGTGGGGCCTTTGCTTGAATGGGTCTATGAAGTCTGTAGTCCCATTTATCATTTTTTGGTTCATAAAGGTCCAAGAGGTTGGCCGTGATGAACTCTCCATCCACGCTTTATGCACCGGTGCAGGCTTCAGTGGATTACCGTCCAACAGTTTAAATGGCATATTGTCACCAAAGTGTGTACTCAAGTCCAGATCCAGAAGGACTGAGGGCAGCTCTGGTACATGGTAAGGCAATTTGATAGGTGATGAGGACTCTGGGAGTTTATTGTCGCAGGTAGGGTCCTTGCTACAAGAATCCTTTAAATGTTTGTCAGGAATGCCAACAGGACAAAACTCAGTGCAATGGTCTATAGGTCTGGTGGAGTGTCACAAAGCTGTCCTAGTGTTCTTTCGTCAAAGCGTACATACAAGTTAATAGTCAGTGGAGTATACTCTAAACCTAGAACGGTCATCCGTGCTCAAAACGTAACAGCACATGGATGAAGACTTTATGTACCCTCTCTCTCTTTGCATTTTCCATCCTAAACATACCAGGAGAGAAGAGAAAGCGAGAGGGAGACTAATAGGAATTCTCAGGTTGGTTCATTAGCATGCAGTAGATGCTGAGGTAATGAGCCAGCTGTAGTGCATGCATAGATTTAGGTGGTTGGACCGTTTTAAAATGAAGCACCCCCTCCAGAGGGAACTGTCAAGGGCCCCAACAATGACTGCAACAGTAATTACTTCCACCCAAGCTGTCCGTCCATCCCTCCCTCTGTGTTGAGGACTCGGATATGTTGATGATTTGATGACGATAAACAACCAGCCAGGAAAATGGCAGTCAATTTCAGCTTTCACAGCCACTCTGACAGTCTGACAATTGTGACTGCCATTCTTACCTACACCAGCATCTTTTATTTATCAGTATGTATTGCAAGCTGTCAGCCTATATTCTCAATAATATTGTATTAATTTTGTAGCTGATCTGAGCAGGGTTTTTTTTCAGGGTCATTTATTTACTCCTCTTGCCTGACTGAGTATTTAGTAATGCTGATTCTGCAATGGAATGGCTGTGGAAAAATGTCTAGTTAGCTTACTGAAAGTGACTCTGTTGTTGAATGAAAAATTGATTTTACAGTGTATCCATCCATCTAGCCATCTGTTTGCCGGTACATTCTGCTGTCTGTCTCGGAAAACCATCCATCCGTGTTCTTCCTTTGGGAATATTGTCTGTCTGATCACCGTCTGCATGTGGCGTGACTTGTGGCCAAGAGAAAGTAAACCAAAATCATATGCACACAATCTGTAATAACAATGTACACTCTCAGAAAAAAAGGTTCGAAAGCTGTCACTGGGGCTGTACCTTTTCAAAAGGTACACTTTTGTTCCTTTTAGGTACTAATTTGTCCCTTTTAGGTACTAATATGTACCATTAAGGTACCAATATGCAATTTTGTACCCTTTAGGTACAAAAAAAAAGGTACAGCCCCAGTGATAGCTTTCGTACCTTTTTTTCTGAGAGTGTACGATTCTCAAATATATAACACATTAATCTAAATTATTTCCTAAATCAGTTCTTTCAGTTTAAATAAGGGCTGCAGCTAACTGTTCTGATAAACGATAAGCCTGTTGATTATTTTTTTCAATTAACTGGATAAAATGTTTTACTTTTAGTATAGCTTCCAACGGAGTGAGTAAGCTTTGTAGTCCTTGATTGTTTCAAGGATTGAGAATGAAAATATTTAAATATCCAATGCTTTGGTCTCAGAGTCAAGCCTTGGACCAAGGAGATTTCTTAGTAGACAAAAATAATTTAGTTTTAGTTCTTATCTTTATATTAAGAACTACCTCTACGTTGATAACGTTGGTTAACCACATTTCCAGACAACCGAGCGGTCAATGGATGACCTTCAACAGAAGTTGTGTAGCGCACCTTTGAAGGAGAGACTGCGCTGAGGTGGAGCGAGACCTCCTACAGCGCTGTCTGTTTTGAACATGTTTGACCACTCAGAGGTTGAAGGGATTTTTGACATGTGCTCTTTCTGCTCGGCAGGAGGTTATCACATACCGTCCAGACTCGACCCAATTAAACCCTCACACATGCAAATGCATGCACACACCCTCACGCCATTCCCCAGTCCACTCGTGGCCTTTTGTCCCTCAAACACGATACCTTTTTTCACTCTTCTTGCCAATATATGTTAATGACCTTCGCTGTATAAAAATAAAAAGTTAAAAATGAATCAATGCACCATGAGTTTACTCTTAGGGCCAATTTAGAGTGCACCGAATAGAGCTGCTCGATTAATCGTTAAAAGATCGCAATCTTGATTCAAACACCCAAGCGATCTCATTCCTAAATGACAACGATTCACCGGTGTCTATTAAACCTTTGACAAAATCACACCAGAACACTGTAGGTATGAAACATCTTCACAAACAGTCTTTTCAACCACATAGTAACGTTATTTCTGTTACAAATATTAATATTATCACAGAAGAACTGGGATAAAAGCTTATATTTCAGATGTAAACTACGTAAGCGATTAAAATAGAGCAAATCACCTTTTGAAAGTAACCTGGCGCTTCAACGGTTATATTGATTACATATTTACGCCACTAGGTGGCGACAAGTGACTTTAAAAAAATATAATTTTTATTGAATTATTCATTCAAGAGATTCGTTCCAAAACGCAGATTCATCCAGTAATGAAACAAGGGCTGAATCCGAAATCACCCCCCTATACCCTCAAATAGGGCGTTATTTGAGGGAACAGCCATTTGTAGTGGTGTCCGTAACCATAGTGGACGTTACTGAGTGCACTTATTCAATCCCACATTGCACTGCAATAACAAATGTACAACCGATGTACGCTCAACGGCTGTCCGAATTCCATCACTCTTTTTCATTCACTCCTCCAAGTGAACAGTATTAGTGGACTAACATAGGGAATAGTGAATGAGGGTTGAGGGGGCGATTTTGGATTTCGGATTCAGCTAAGGTTAAGTATTTATGAGTGAGTCGTTGAATCATTCATTCAAACCTAGTTTTTTAACTCTTTCACTGCCAGCGTTTTTTTAAAAAGTTGCCAGCCACCGCCAGCATTTTTGATCATTTTCACAAAAGTTTCATGGCTCCCAGAATATGTTGTTGCATGAATATCTGAACATGCAATATATCAAAAGAAAGAACAGACCTTCTGCTTTTAAACAACTCCTTTTTATTCTAGCTTCATGCATTCCTTTTTTTATCAACACTTAAATATTGGTACGCTTAATTAAAAAAAGCAATCTTTTGAGCAAAAAGCTGAGAAAATCGCATTTTTTTCAAAGACTACGTCTGGATGGGATTCAGAACGATGATCAAAACATAGATGGAGTAGATTGAGTCCATCAACATCCCCAAAGCTTCACAGTCCTCATCCTGGGTCTGATTTTATTCAGTAATGTGAGGCTGTTTTGATTTACATGCTGTTTAATGTTGATGATCGTGTTGTTTTGGATATGCATCTGCTTACATTTGATATAGTTTCATTGCGTTCGAAACATTGCGTTACCCCTCTTAGTGTCTGTTGGCGTCTGTCGGAGCTTGTTTTTACCAGTTGAACATGCTGAATCGGCACTTGTCGGGTCGTGGGATATTTTAGAAGTGACGTACTATAATCTGGTGATTGTCCGCTGTTGGTGCGTTGTAAATTGGCCTTTAAATCAGCACCATTTGGGGGAATATTGTTGGTCCACATATTCTGGATAAAATGATTCTGTCTTGCCAAGAACACTTCGCCTTGCTGAGGTTTACCAGAGAAAAATTCAAAGTGCCTCTATCACATTTTAATTAAAATCTGTTAATTCATTTACAATCAGTTTGCAAAGACAAATTGTGACATTGCAGAAAACCAATATCCTTCCCCTTGTGGTTCTCGCAGTCTCAGAAATGAGTTTTCAATTAAAGTAGCGAGTTTGACTTCCTGTACCCCCGCTTGATGTACCGTCTCTTCATTCCGAGAAAGTCATCTAATTCTCACATGAAAGTAGCTGTTGAGAGCTCATTAAGGAAAGCACCTCACCGCAGTATCCCATAAGCCCTTGTGATGGTGGTAAATAACTCATACAGAACAATGGAACAAAAACACCATTAAAGAAACAAATGAAGTTGAAGAATAGATTGGGGAAGTTCGGAGCGCTTGATTAATTTCACTGCACCATATGTGCACGCTGATATCGGGGATCTATTGAGCTCTGAGATCGAGTCTTCCTTGTTCAGCCGTTCTAACCCTCAGGCACTTGGCAACAATAATCGCTATATATCGACTCGTTATTCAAATCTTAGTTGACCTCCTGAATTGTAATGGAACTTGAGCTTGTAATTACCTTGTTTATGTGTGGTGAATGTGTATGTCATAGAGGGGGTCTGGAGGGCAAGAAAGCATTTTGCGAGCAGCAAAAGTTGTTGGGGAAAATTTTAATTAAAGCTGACAGGACACGTGGTTGTTCTCCTAAGACATCTGAAGGGAACTCATCTAGAATTCACCTTGGAAGCTGCAGAAACTACAAGATGAGTGTTTCTTCAGCTATGGGCTCTTCTGGTCCTGGGGTCTGTCAAATAATCTTGTAAAACACACTTCACACTCATGTAATTTTTCTTCTAACAATATCCAACAGTGTATATACATGCATCAGAGGACAATTATGTCTTTTCTTTTTCCTGAAATGTCATGAACATTTACAGTGTTTCATCACATTGTTTCATTTTGTAGTGTAAAAGATTTTTGGAGCAAAATGGCTGACTCCTTTGTCTTGGCTAATTTTATGGCTAGCATAGAAGTATATTGAATATTTATAATTAAATAATGTTTCCACAATTTTTGCATAATTTAACAAATGACGCACAATTCATGCTTTTTCTTTGTTCTCACTTCAAATTTCTCACAATTCATCTCAAACTCTTCACTGACCCTGTTGCATCCAAGGTAAACAAGTAACATTTGATTTTTTTATTTATTTAATTGTGGCAACATTGTTCGTCGTTGTTATTTTTGCACAGTAAATATTAATAAATGCAATAAATATTTTCATGTTGCAATCAATAATTTTTCATGTTGGATTTTTTACATTTTAAAATTGAAAGCCTGGGTTTGAAAGAATCAAAATAATATAATACATTGGGAAAGTGATTAAAATAAATAATGGCAAAGTAAAAACAACTTTGATAGAAATTTTTGCTCCTAGACAGATAAACACATCGTCACACCGTCACGGATACCGACGAATACAGTCAGCCACAGGCTATACACACTCCAATCCAGAAGCTGCTTGCTAACCGCCACAACAGGAAAAAGAGCAGAAGTAAAAGAGAAGATCTATGCACCAACCCAAAGCAAGAGTTCAGATGGCACGCAAGAGCTTGCTAGTAGCCTATACTCTGAGTTTCGATTCATTTTTGTGATGCGCTCCGCAAACTTCACGGAAAGGAAACCGAGATGGCAGGAAGCAGCATCCTGTTTGTTTTCTTTATTACTGCACACAAATAAAAATAACCCTTTACAGTTTTGAATAATGTCTTGCTCTTCTCTGTATGACCATAAATGGAATGAAGTCTCACTTCAGTTCAGTGATGAAATATGCGTCTCGTGGAAAAGGGAAGCCTCAGGTGCCGCTTCACTCGCCGTCTCCTAGTGGAAAGGTGAAGGAGACTCGGATGTAGATGCCACTTTTTCTTCTCCTTGCTCATCTTTCCGTGATTTCTTGAAAAAGCATAATATTGAACTTTGTGCATCCACCATTGTCACCTCATGTTTATGAACTCTAACTCACAAAGAAAATGACAGTGTAGGCTATGCACAACACATTAATCAAACCAATAACTTTGAAATCAATAAGTTTGAATTAAACCAATACATTTGAAATCAGCCGTTGCATTTTACTGCACAATTCTTTTTATTTTAGGCAATCAGGAATCTGTTTTTTTATCAGCCCTACAAAAAAATATGACCCATGCAAGAGTGCATTCTGTTCACTGCCTAGTGCTTAAAGTCCCCCTGTAGTCAATAATTGTATCCCTTAAAACTCATCTTTGATCACCAAAATTACATATTTAAAAGTTTTTTTTTTCTTTGTGGTGGAGGTACACAACCCTCAACAGACCGTCGTGAGTCCCACTCAGAGTCACTCTGGGTGGGAATAAAATCCAGATTCCTCCGCGTGGCGGAGCTCTGGAAGTCCTGGAGGAGCAACCCAAGCCAGCCAGGGGGCACTCTGGCTGGGGCGCGAGTTCGAAAATGACCGCCATGGATCACTGGAAGTCTTGAGCTCCAAGGGCTTCGAGGCAGTAACCCAAGCCCGAGAGGGTGCACTCTGGCTGGGGACAGAGTTCAGTCTCCACCGTGGTGGAGCTCTGAAAACGTAACTCTACTCCCTTGCCTAATTTAGTATAAGCGGTTCTATGAATATGCAAATGATCCCCGCCTCCACTCACTCACACCAGCTCAGAGATCCACTCTTTGATGATCACACGTTGACCTGATTGGTTACAAGGTAGTTTGTGACGTCAGAAACACCCTGCAATTTCAATTTCACTGTTTTTGAGACTGTCTTTGGTTCACTGCAGCTTTAAGGAGAAAACTCCGCTATGATGTTGACTTATGAATTTACACACATCTAGCAAATTAGCTCTAAAGAAATATTAATAATCAAGAATAACTTATAATTGATTAGGAATATTTGGATCAGTTAATAAAATTAACATAATGTTACATTAATTAATATTACAATATAACATGTTTGTCCCATGAAAACTCGGTGTTAATTGTTTATTAATTCTAAGAAATTTACATTTCTGGGGCGTGGGAAATGTCTTTCTTACTTTACAGTACTACTAAGAGCAAGTAGTCAAGATCTGTGATTAGGGACTCCATATATGAGCTTGAGACACGGACAACTTGTGTGACATGCATAGGCGTCGATTTCGGTGGGGAAGCCAGATTTCGTCATAAGTCATTTTGTACCCACCACTTTTAACTTCCGTCCATAATAATTTGACTTTTGGTTCGATTTTTTTATCGTTTTCAGTGGTTTACAAGGAGCAATATGAGAGAGAAATTTGGTAATCATTGTCTGACCCAACAAAAATCCATTATAATATTCATTTTTATTTTATTTTTCGTGTTCGCATTTATGAGGGAAAAAACAACATGAAAGTGGCACTAAAATACTGCTTTAAAACTTTCACAGAGACCTCAAACAGAACAGCTGCCTTTCTTTAAAGTGAATTTCGTTTTGTATTAATTGCATCTTAATTTTGGATTTAATAAATAAGAAGTAAATATAGCAGACAATAGATAATCACGACACGGAGGCGCCAGCGCGTGAACTGGAGTTCGTCTCATAAATGAACTGAAACTCAGCGTATAAGGTAGCCTAGCACTTGCCTATAGAAGCAGAAGAGTGGGTCATATGTCTAATGCTTTTTGAAAACTTAAGGCTTTCTTCTTCATAAAACGAGTCAGACACCATCACATTTTTGTATACATTTTTATTTATTTACATTAGTAAGCTACAGCAGGCACCGCGCCAGGATTTTGGAACGTCATTATGTGGACGTCGTTATGTGACGTCATTGTTTTTTAATTTAATCAATGTTGATTATGAAAGTGAGCATGCAGCATGATAAAGATATGATACATCAGGAGATGCGCAATATGTCATGGAGACATGGAGTGGGTAAAACATGATTTTGACCACTTCATTAAGTTTTGTTTTGTAGAAAGACTCTTTTTAAAAGATTTTCGTTTTGTATAAATTGTATCTTAATTTTGATCAATGTTTTATCAACCAATTGCCTGTATTTAATAAGTAAGAAGCCAATATATAGCAGACAATGTAATAAGGCGCCGGCACAGTCACTTGCATTGCACGTGAACTGGAGGGTGCCGAAACTCAGCTTGTGCCTCACAGATTTGAGAAATATAGGCTATCTATTATAGAAAGCTTGAAATGTCTACTTTTAATCGAAAATATTCAAAACCAAAAGAAATAGGCTACTCTCTGATTGTGTAATCCGAAATGTGCATTTCTCTCTGGCGTTCATGGCGAGTCCGCAGCGCCAACTTCATCTTTGCAGCGACACAGAAAACACCAGTTAAACAATTCAATGTCTCCTTACTAATTTAGACACATTCATAATCATTACTTTTACTGGTTCTTTGTGGCAAGCTCTAAGTTTGCGCTTGAGTGCGGCTATATTACGTAAACGCTCATTATCCTGTAGGCCTATAAGTAATTAAATTAATATAATGGGGCGATTTTTCCACTAATGGCTTAAATGAACAACTACTAGTCAAATAGAAAAAAACTTTAGTTGGAGGCAGCCCTTATTCCACATATTTTCGAACCAGGCAGCAGGCCATTCTGGGTTGAGCAAGCGACCCTGCAGAAACATCAAAATATAACCAGCTTTTTAAAATAGTTTTTAAAACTAAACATTTAGACTTTTTTAGCACAAATTATGAGCTTATTGACAATTTTTTTTATATAATTATTGACAAAATTAGAATATAGTAAAACATTTTTTTTTTTTTGAAAAAAACGTTTTGTGTGGGCCTGTTGAAAAGTGGGGCCGTGCCTGAGCTACAGGACATCGTCTTTCAAAACATAACCTGCGCGAAAAAAAAAAAAAAAAAAGAATGCGTCATTGTACCCAGCACTTCTGAAAATGCACTTCCGAATGCGTCTCTGTCCCCAGCACATTTCAAACCAAACTGACGCCCATGGTGACATGAACAAGATTTTATTAACTAGACTAAACACGTACATGTACTCTAACATACACATTCAAACAGTTTACCAAGGGAAAGAGAGCTGAAGCAGAATACAGGAAAGCAAGAAGTTATAGCATTGTTTGAAATTCAGCAGATCAACAGCCTTGAGCAAACCATCAGTTTAGTTCTAACACGCCCTTCTTTAAAAGGGGTAAGGATACTTATTGTATCAAATAATGAGACTAAGTTTGATACTTGCATGTCTCGCCCATTTGAATTAAACTGTCCTGATGCAATTTGTTGAGGCTCCAGTATCTCTTTGCTGATGTGTTCTTGATGAGAGAGAACCAGTGGGAGTCAGAGGACCTTTGGTGAAAGGAAAGACAAGGCCGCAGCCTGGCACAAACTTGGGGGTCCTTAGAAAACTTCTAGTTCAGCATCATCTTTACATCAGCATTTCAGAAAGGAACTAAGAGAGTAAGAGGCGTGATCTTGTGATCAATGATTTTTAAGCGTGAAGATGTCACACCTTCTTGAGGGTTGTAAGCCAATAAGAAGTTGTTCCCTTTGGAGGGAATTTCTTTACAACCCATTGTTCAAGCAGGCCTTTGAACATGTATTTGATTGGATGTTTAACAAAAGAATCTTCAAGATTCTTATAATACTAATGCATCACAAAGTTAGCAAAATGTAATGTAAATTAACAAATGGGGGACGAAGATTGGAGTTTATAGATAACAAACATGCCACACATATGATTTTGGTTAACCATAGTATGCAAGTCTGAAACATTAACCCAAAAGAGTTTAAAAGAGTACATAGGCCAAACCACAAAAAAGGAAAATCATGAGATGGGAAAATTAGATACATTTTTAAACATTTCTCAAGTGGTTATATATAGAATATATAGGGATTAAAAGGGTTTATTTCTCCTTCTCAAAAAGAATTAAATGAGATTCACAACTCTCTGCAAATTCCTTTTGTGGCCGTAAAAAAATCAGTCTTAAGCCCCTTTCACACAGCGCGTTGATCCCAGGAAATTGCTGTAAAATTGCTAGAGTGCCTTCTGTGTGAACGCAAACACGTCCCGGGATTGATGACGGGATCGATGCCGGAATGGGGACCTAGTAACATTGCTGGGATAAGTCCCGTAACACGCCCTGTGTGAACAAAAGCCAGGACCAATGCCATAAGGGGTATTTTGTTGCTCTTAGAAGAAAGTTTGTGTTCGTCATCAACAAAGAAAGAACGAAAAAATGTCTGCAAACTAGAATGAAGCCGAGACCAGGAGCTCCTTACTATCCGCGCTGGAGCTGAGAGCGTTCGCCAGCGTTGTGGAACGGTACGCGATGCGTTAGTGCTCGAGCGTGGTTTCTCGAGATCGAAAGCGCAGGTCATTAATAAACTTAAACATTAAAAGACGCTGCGTAAAAATACAACACATCCTGACGTCACGTGTCTTTACGGGATCTTTAAGGGATGTGCGTGAACTGGCAGTGTGAATGAACCAAAATCAAACGATCCCGGGACAAATCCCGGGACACATTATCCGTGTATTTTCCGGAATCTCTGTGTGAAAGGGGCTTTAATGTGTCCTGTAACAGGACACCGGGTTCTGCCAGTGTGTTAGCTTCATTTGTGATGTTAGTTTTGGGGGAAGTTTCATTGACCTTTGTTGGGAGAGTGAGTTTGCTGGATCATTCATTAAGTATAATATATATATAGTGTGTGTCTGATTGGTCCAGATCAGGGATGGGCAACTTCGGTCCTGGAGGGCCACTGTCCTACAGAGTTTAGCTTCAACCCTAATCAAACACACCTGAACAAGCTAAACAAGGTCCTTCGGATTACTAGAAAATTACAGCCAGGTGATTTTTTTCAGGGTTGGAGCTAAACTCTGTAGGACAGTGGCCCTCCAGGACCGAAGTTGCCCATCCCTGGTCCAGATGCTACACATGGTTTGTCTTAAAGCCTATTAAAAACACCACATATACATATAAACAACATTAAAAGCTGGATTTTCAGCATAGGGGGACTTTGACTAAAATTTAAATTAAAACAGAAAATCTAAATCAAAATTGTAACAAAAAACAAAGTAGTATATCAACGATATACTTAAACAAACAACCTTTTTTTTTGCTTTTGCAAGTGTCTTTCACCTTATTTCAGAAGAAAAACAAAAGAAACTTTGTAAAAAGTGTGAACAGTCGAGTATCTGTCGGAATCTGAACCAAAATGTCTCTGTCTTGTAAAACAAACCAAATAAATAAATAAATACCTCACACATTTTCCATTTGCCCCTAAAGCCAGCAGAGACATGTAATAGTCTTTCAGGGTGTGTAAGGCTGTTTGCCCACCGCGGTGCGCCACACACACTCGTGTAGGATAAATGAGGCTGTGAGAGACTGAAGCTGTGGGAGATCGTATCCCAGTCCATCGATCCAGCCGAGAAGACACACACACACACACACACACACACACACACACACACACACACACACACACACACACACACACACACACACACACACACACACACACACACACACACACACACACACACACACACACACACACACACACACACGCGCGGACACCAGGCCTCCCCTGCCTCTTCTCCACCTGCTTTCCTCCGCTCTGCAGAGTTTAAAGATCGCTCGATCCTCTGATAGCTTTATCTCCAGCAGAGAGGGAGGTTTTACGATGACTGGAAAACGGATGAGTGGAATGAAAGAGTGGATAAATAAAAGTTTCCGTCTGGATTTTACCACTTTTGCTCCCGTTCTCAGTGGGAGAGCAGATCTGACGCTTCACTTTAAACAGCCTGCGCTCTCTTATCATTCCTATTCAACCAAGATAGTATACTGAGCCCTTGAATCCTATGTATATATGCTTATATACATACACCTGTATGTTTATCCCATTGCACAAGGGAGCACATCATCTTACACATCATCTTCTTCTAGAAGTGTCCTTCTAACCCCAGAGGCAATGTTCTTACTCCATAGCAGTGGATCTGCTCTCTCACAGCTTCAAAAGAAGGAGATGTGCTTTGAGTCTGAAAGTTTGAGCCACGGGAAGCACACGGTCTCCTCCGTCAGCAAAGCAACACAACAAAGCACACTCATGAGGCTGCAGAAGAGTGTGTGCGTGATACAGCTGTAATGCCATCACATCCACAGCGATTAAACACACTCCACGTGATGTTCAGAGCGCAACATGTGGCAAACCCCAAATATAAGCAAGAATATCTCACTTTATTCTCACTATACCCTTAATATCAGACACTTTCGGGTGAGAGACCTATCAGTAAAAAAATCAAATAAATTTAAACTTGAAATAAAATAATTTTGAAAATAATGATTGAGATGTGTATACAATGTATTCAATATGTAATAAAATGTTTTTTACTTGATGGCTACAAAACATAACATTTTAGGAATATCACATATACATATTTTTTTTTATCATTTTGTTTTGTCCTTTTGCCTTTTTATAAAAAATTTTATTAGTATAAATATATAACTAATAAAAATGGCAAAAGGACATTGGCAAAAAAAAAAATGGCAAAAGGACATTTATTTTTCTCCTTTTTTGTATTACTATGTCAAAATATTAGTAATATCCGTTAATACAGTCATTTAATGACAAATTTCTCGTTGTGCCTGATGGAGGACGCTGGGTTTGTTGCGTAACATTACGGTATTAATGACACGATAATAATGAAGAGAGACAGCTTGTGCAAACCGTTACACAACTGTGTCGAGCGGTCCAAGAGCCTCTGGGTCTGTCTGTGCTAATCTGTTCAACAGAAAACATCTGCTGCGTCCCTGATCACACCCGCAAACACACACGACACACACCGTATCCATGCATGCGCAAGCGCTGTGTATTTACTTGCACACAATGAGAGGTTAAAGCTCATCTCTGAGCATGAACCAGCTTATGGACAGACTCCTGGAGGAACTCGGGAAACATTATGGAAAAGCCCCTTTCTAGTCTCACAGGCCGTGTAGAGAGGAACAAAAATATGTGTCAACCTTCTGGCTACAAGCTCCCCGTGAGAGCCTGTACACATCTCACCATCAGCCCTGCTATTGATTCCTCACAACCCTTGTGGAACGGCACACTTCCATTACATTTTTTAAAGGGGTCATATCATGGACAACCGAAACAGACAATTGCCATTTTAAAAAAACAAAAAAATTCTATTGTGAAATGACGTGAAAATAAATTGACACTTCAAGAAGCGCCTTTTCCGGTTTGATATTTCCTGTTTTGTTTTCTGAGTTGTTTTGTTTTCTGAATTGTTGTTGTGTTTTCTGATTTTTTTTAATTTATTTGCCCTTCAGGGCCACCGTAGAAATCATCATTTGTTTACACTAGAATACGCAATGGCATGAGCATTAGCTTGGCCAGCTTCTTTTTCTTTAGATTTTAGATAGTTATCAGATTAGTGTTTTAACATACATACCAAATTTAAGTTTGGCTAGCAGTTTTGAAGATTTTGAAGCTCTTTTTCTGTTCAAGGACTGCCTCACTAGAAAATAGTTTGATTGTTGTCAAGATGGCCGCCAAATGAAATAACTTGATTAACAGGGACTTTTTGAGCTCATTAACATGTGACTGCCCATATATCAATGCTTATTAACTATGCTGGAGATTAGCCAATCATAGCAGAGCTCATTTGCATACAAAATAGTGGTCTTAAAGGTATGGTAGTTTTCAAAAACCACCCTTTAATTGAAATGTAAAACTTTAATCAATGATTATTTTCTATGCATGTTGAGATTAGCCAATCATAACAGAGCTTATTTACATATAGATGACTTAAAGGTTCAGTAGCCTTTAAAACAGCCTTTAAATTTAAAATTCAGTTTTAAAAATGCTTATTATCAATGCTGGTATACTGAGGATAGCCAATCACTAGCTCATTTACATGTTTTAAAGTCTTATAGTTCTAAAGGGCTGGTATAATGCCCCTTTTTACAATATGTAAAATAAGTCTCTGTTGTCCCCAGACACAGTGTGTATGTGAAGTTTTAGCTCAAAATACCCCACAGATAATTTTTTACAGCATGTTAAAGTTGTCCCGTTTTGAGGGTCAGTAAAAACGCATTGTTTCTTGTGTGTCCCTTTAAATGCAAATGAGCTGCTGCTCCCGGCACAGAGGGCGAAGCATTAGCGTATTCTGTCATGATAATCTATAAAATCGCTCGTGTGGGAACTGTTGTAAGAGTGACATGCTATTGCATTTGTGTTACCTACTGTATTGCATGTGAAAAGACGGATGCACAGCTTGAGCAGACTCACAAATGTGCTCTACTACACCAACTCTTCCTCTTCTCAACATGGACTTTGTGTTCCCGGGAGTGGGGTTTATGTAAATTTAAGGGTTAGTGATGATCACTACCCCGGGAGGAAGCTTGTGTAGTCCCTACCAGCCGTTTGTTGTAGTCCTTAAAAAACGATTTCTTTAAAAGCAAATATCTTCCTTTGCTTTGAACTTTGGGCATTGTAACTTTGCAGATGTTGTTTATGCTCAAAGTTAGAAAAGTGAAATCATAATCAACCACCCCTTTAAAGGTACTGTAGCCTTTAAAAAACATACATTTCAGATTCATTCTAAACATAAGTGAGTGTTAAAAATTGGTCATGTAAAACCTTGACTAACATTATAAATGGACTTCAATGAAAAATATAGTGTGAATGCAGGTACAGTTGGCTTTTGTGTATTTAGGATGTGTCCTCAGTGTAGCGTATGGATATTTTACAGCTATTTAAATGGATAAATTCTTTTGCAACAAATTTCTAAACAACATCAATGACAAATGCACTAAATGCTTCAGCTGTGTAGAATATGGCATCTTTAAAGCAGAAAGGCATGAGAATTTATTTCCTGTAGGAGTAGACGGATATTAAACCTTATATTGAACGTTTTACCCACGTTATGGTTGTGAGGATGACAGTAGGTGGCCCAGTTTGTCACGTGTGACTGCGTTTGCTTCAACAACTAAACACTTGACTGTCTGCACACGTCGCCAGACCTGTCAGCGGAGTCTAATTGACATTCAAATGTATGCATGCACCTCCTCAAAATTTGATCACCCCTACCGGGGGGAAGGTATCGTAGGGCTGAGCAGTAAAGGTCTTTTGGCAAAAATGACAGACGCCCACGTCTAAAAGCATATATGCGCACACTGCCGGGACAAACACCAGTCCTAGAAGTTGCAGCAGCGACTCATAGTGCTTTTGAAGCAAACTCATGCACAAAAAAAACGCTTTCGGCAAAACCCTGGCCACCCCATCATCAGAATTTAGCAGCGCTGTCGTGAGGGATCCAGATTTCCCGCAGCCTGTCAGTGACGTGTCCAGAGTGGGACGGGGGACAGCGAGAATGGGCCTGTCATAAAGAAACATCCTCCTGGTCGACAGGCCGAGAGCATTGCGGATCTAGAGAAAGAAAGGCAGTCAAAACACAGCAGCGGGACTCCACTGGGGCTTGTGCTGCCGTTCCGCTCAGATCTATTTTTAATGCCTCAAACTCCACGTCAGCAAAAGGAATGCATAATTATAGATTTTTGAATAATTCATGAGGGGCTCATTAGAATAAGGAGGCGGTTTGGCGAGCCACATATGTGCAGGGGCTTAGGAAACTTTTCCAGTTGTTGGTTGTTTTTAGGTAGTGCTCACATTTTAGGTAGCATAGTCCATCCATCCATCCATCCATCCATCCATCCATCCATCCATCCATCCATCCATCCATCCATCCATCCATCCATCCATCCATCCATCCATCCATCCATCCATCCATCCATCCATCCATCCAGTTGTTGGTTGTTTTTAGGTAGTGCCCACATTTTAGGTAGCATTGTCCAAAACATCCATCCATCCATCCATCCATCCATCCATCCATCCATCCATCCATCCATCCATCCATCCATCCAGTTGTTGGTTGTTTTTAGGTAGTGCCCACATTTTAGGTAGCATTGTCCAAAACATCCATCCATCCATCCATCCATCCATCCATCCATCCATCCATCCATCCATCCATCCATCCATCCATCCATCCATCCATCCATCCATCCATCCATCCATCCATCCATCCATCCATCCATCCATCCATCCATCCATCCATCCATCCATCCATCCATCCATCCATCGTTTTAGGTAGTGCCCACATTTTAGGTAGCATTGTCCAAAACATCCATCCATCCACCCCGTACATACAATTCACTGATTGCAGTGGCGAACTGATTATTGATATTTTTTTGCGTAATACTATGGTGTAACCTCAAAACACTTTTAACATTTGTGCATGATTAAACTGATACATTTTGATGTTTGTATCACTTCAGCTCCAGATGTATGGCTTTTCTAATTCTCACCTGGTACAGCATTGCACTTGTAATATGAAACGCTCTGTACAGTGACACACGAGTCACGTAATAAGAGCTCAAAGACTTGTAGAAGCAGATAAAATGTGTTTTTATGTCACGTTTGCTTTTGTTAACACTATTGGTTGCGTTTAGGGTAGGGTTTAGTGGAGGTGATACATTATTTTCTAACGCGATAGAGCATTAACATTTTAGTGCCAATCACTGGGCATTTCACTTTGAAAGTGTCGCGAAATGTGCAAGAAGCAACGCAATATCATTTTGCACAAATGTCACCACAGGCACGTTTATCCAATGAGCCTGGGTTGCAACGCAGATACCCCGAGCCCCCTAAACTAGTTCATACCCTGAGACACATTTTCTCCATTATTTTCATTTTACATCTTTGTTTTTTTTTTTGTTTTTTTTTTGGGAAAATGCCCACACATATCCGGAAGTAGGATGTCATTAAAGTCATCCCTGCCTGGGGAGAACCTGGATATTTTTAATTTCAGTAAAATTTCAATAGGTTCACAACTAAAATGTGCTAAAATGTAATAAAACCCCTCTGATAGAAGAACTAGCATTATTTAAAGTAGACACAAGTTTAAGATAATTGCCTAAATTGAGTCATGAGCCGACAGACATGAAGAAAAACTGTCCGCACGTTTGTGTACATATACAGAATGAACAACAACAAAATTAGAGATGCAGAAATCTTATTTCTGTCACAGAGGAGCAATAAGGAAAGGTCTGTGCATCTGGAGTCAGTTATGGCTGAGCGAAAGGAGGAATTTGTGAACTGATTATTCTTCAGCGAAATAGAGCTCATTTTGGCAGTATGATCATAACATGAAAGGAACACTAGATAAGATATTCAAGGTAGCATTATTTTCAGTAAACCTTTTTTTGGTCTTGTTATATACAGGAGTAGGGCTTTCAGGACTGCTTATTTATATGAACTGACTGGTATGGTATCACCAAACTATTTTATTTTTAATAATAAAAAAAAGAATCGTATTTTTTGGTCATTATTCTTCATCATTGGTTATTAACAGTTTTTCATTTTTAAATCACAACTTGCTTAAACTAAATACTAAAAATACTATAAATTGGGTCATTTCGTCAACTCATTCCATTTACTCAACATGGTACCAGAGCAGTATTTTTTGGTATGAATGGTGACAGTTATTGAATAAAAGGATAAAATATGCTATCCTGTTCAACTGGTCTTCAGGCATAATGATAAAATATTATTTCATATATATTTAAAAACGAATCTACTCAACTATTGCAACTCCGACTGCAATATATGCTAATGCACATATTACATCTTGGGTCAAGGTGAATATTGTGTTTTTGAGCATTATGATGATGTTGCAGTGGACAGGAGCTCTTTTAATTGTATTGATTGTGAAGGTGCACACAGACTGAAATCGATACAGATCAAGCGCTCGCTCTGTTGTCAGTTATACGCTGTGACTCGGCCGAGTGTTCTTGAGTTCTTATCAGAGCAGATGGAGCGCGCACGAAGAGTTTCGTTCAGCAGTTCTCCTGTCGCATGGCTTTTTTCCCTTCTTTTTGATAAGGCCATTTCTTCTGCCCTTGCACTTAATACACTCTATCTTTGTGATAATGTCATGCGGTATGACGTCTGACTGTGATATGCTCTCTACATATATATTTGTGCTAATGTCTCTGTGTATTATCATTGCTGGCTGGAATAGGTCACAGTGCTCAAAGTGCATGAAATTCCTGGCCTCTTGAATCTCATAAACAGAAGCCTTTTGATTATGAGAAAGGACATTTTGTTTTTTCATTTTTGGGGGTATTTTTATTCCTGTTATTATGAGATATTTTTTCTTTATTTGTGGCCGGTGATGATGATTGGATCAATTCTAATGGTCTTGTCAACTGTTGAGTTCGCTGTCAGGCATCATTATTGTTTAATTAGCTTCGGATGACATTTGAATAATATTCCCTCTCTGTCTCTCCATCACTTGGCAGGGCAGAGCACCTGAAGTGAACACTCTGAAAGGTGCAGGGCTCTATTGTATAACGTATCCCTGTACGGTACACCCTATATCAGAGGTCACCAATTAGCAGTTTGCAGTCCAGATCCAGACCCAAGACTGATTCCACCCGGAATGTGAATCGTTTATCATAAATTAATGTAATTATAACAGCATTTTTTTTTTTCCCCTTGGAGAAGCTGAAGCTGATATGGTTTAAAAATAAATAAATAATAATATTAACACTATTTTCAGGAAGAGAAAAAAAAAAAAAACCTTTTGAAAAACCCTTCAAAAGCAGCCATTTTCCTTTAGCTTGTAAAGAGCCATTGAGTCACATGAGAGCAGTAGTTGTTCAGGAGTGTCTGTTGAGTGTCATCGGGGACGAGGATTTGGTTGGGATGAGGTGGGGGGTTTCTTACTTACTTTATTACAAACTAAAAACATTCACTGCATCCTCTTTGCAAATCACAGCATTTTTCGTTTATGCGCTTGTCAGTTTTCCGATACGCGTGCACCTTAGGATATGAAACATTCATTATCTTGTCTCGCACAGGCGTCAAACCCTCCCTATCTACCCAACAATTCGTGGTGCAGCAAACAACTTTGCTGAATCGTCTTTCGTGGTTTTTGTTTCATTTGAAAATGCTTGCTCAAATGTGGAAGGACCTGAGGTATTTACGCTAGAGATTTTTCTTTAGAAAGTCCTTGAAAGTATGGAGAAGAGAGGGGAACCGTGAAGCATGGCTCTGTAAGCCTGTAAACATTCAACACTTTGACTAATAAAAGTGTTAACCGTGTGGCGGATGTTTCGTAGAAACCATTTTCTTTGAGCTGCTCGCGCACCATGAAACTCCACGTCACGAGTGATAAAGCAGAAAGGCCTTTAGGTTGCTGCTGTACACCATCAATTTGGCTCGCAGTTTTGCTTATCTACTATACCTGGCCGTTGCTCTTGAGATATGAATGGAGCGTCTCACAGATGCCGAGGGAAAGACGCTCGTGTTTCGGTGTGTGAAAGGAAATGACCTGTGAAAGGGTTTTTGTGCAGTTGTGATTAAATTGCTCAGCCATGTTGCAGACCAATGTTGTGGATGCAGACCAATGATTAGACCAGTGGTTTTCTTTCAACCTTTTTCTTCATTTCTTTTTTTCCTCTAGGCCTTGTAAAGCTCGGGATCCACTGTGTCACATGTCAGAAAGTCGCCATAAAGATTGTAAACCGAGAAAAGCTCAGCGAATCCGTGTTAATGAAGGTAAGATTTCATTCTTTTTTGGGAAATATCAGATTTACACACAAAAAAACAGAAATAATTCACTCCAAAATGTAAATTGTCATCATTTGCTCACCCAAAACTTGATTTGACTTACTTTCTTCTATGAAACACAAAAGGAGAAATTTAGCAGAATGTCAATGCTGCTCATTCCATACAATGAAACTGAATTGTGACCAAAGGCTCTCAAGCTCCAAAAAATGACAAAAAGCACCATAAAAGTATAGTCCGTTTAACTCATGCACTATATTTTTCAAGTCTTCTGAAGTTATACTGTATGATAGCTTTGTGTTTGTTTGTTTTTTTAATTAAAAGTCATTATTCATTGAAAATCTTCCCTTTGTTGCAGCTCATAAATGTAAAAAAAAAATATATATTAAGTCGATAATGCTAAACGTTTTTGTTCTTGTGTCTTGTAAATCTGGAGGTGCCATATTTGCATATGCACAAAATTAAATCTGTCTGAATAACAAATTTAGGTTTAAGATTAAGTTTTTAACACAGCTATCATTCACCTTCACAAGACTGATTGTACAATGTTATGCTCATATAAAACATAATGCCGTAAGTCATATTGACTACTACTTTTATGGTGCTATTTTTGGAGCCGGTCAATGTTCACGATTATTGTATCTAAAAAACAGCATGAATATCCTGCCTAACATCTCTATTTGTTTTTCATGAAAACAAGAAAGTCATACAGGTCTGGAACAGCATGTTGGGTGTTTAATGCGTTCATTTCTCCCTCTAGTTTTTCCTAAAATTGTTTAAAAATAAAGATGAAACAAATGAATTAATGAATGAAACCGAGACTACAGCCTCATAATGATATTTATTGCCTGTAAAACTATACTCTGGGTAGTAGTTGGCCCATAATGATCTCCTCTGATAAAAGCAGTCATGGGAACACAGAGACTAAAACTGAAGACCAAAGAACCTGATTAAGGCTAATTGTCTTTCAAGGGAGGCGTATTAAATTATGAGATGCTTGTTATTATTTGGAAATGGGGGCAAACTTGTAGAATGCCTTAATTTAGAATATCATCTAACACACATGCTTAAAATATATAATTTTGGATGCAAACTTATATAGTAACTGTTTTCCTTTTGCTCTAACGGATATTAACGAGGAAGGGATTTGGCCAGGACAAGCAGCAATAAATAAACTCAGCAAGATTAGAGACTGTAAACACTACAATTCTTTCAGATATTTGCACATTTGAGGTTTTTCCAGGAGGCCGAGACCCAAATAAAGATCTTTTTTGGAAACAAGCAGCACCTCAACTAAAAATTAACTAAAAACTATTTTTTTCAGGACCATTTAACCTGTTCGAATCATGTCCATTATTTTTTGTGTGTGTTCACATAGCAAGTGCCAAAACTTTTAGCAAGTTTCATACCATTCCGATGAATTAAAAAAAAAAAAAAAAAAAAAAAAAAGTAAAAAGTTTCGGTCAAAAAGACAGAAGAGGGTAAAAATTTTCAAACATTGTACAACATACAAAGTCATCTACAGTTACCTAATCTTTTGGATGTAACCAAAAGAAACAAGCTATAGCTCGATTCCACATATTTTGTGTGCATGTATATATATAGATAGAGATAGATGGATAGAGAGAGAGAGAGAGAGAGAGAGAGAGAGAGAGAGCGCGCTTACATTTAAATTCAGTCTAATGTTTTGTCTACAAGTCTAAAAAAAATGGTATTGTACTTGGCATCACAATTGTACCATGTTCAAAAAAACGTGGACATTTTTAAAGCACTGCTCTCTGCGCTCATGGCAGCCAATCAGAACCCTTCGCGGAGCGGGCAGCCAATCAGAACCCCTTGCCGAGCGGGCAGCCAATCAGAACCCCTCGCTGAGGGGGCAGCCAATCAGAAGCCCTCGCCGAGCGGGCAGCCAATCAGAACCCCTCGCCGAGGGGGCAGCCAATCAGAAGCCCTCGCCGAGCGGGCAGCCAATCAGAAGCCCTCACCGAGCAGGCAGCCAGTCAGAAGCCCTCACCGAGTGGGCAGCCAATCAGAAGCCCTCGCCGAGCGGGCAGCCAATCAGAAGCCCTCACCGTGCGAACACGCCCCATATCCGCGTCTCATCAGCACCAACACTTCCACATAAACTCCAAACGACCCGACTGCACTTCAGAAACAATGAAGACGATTAAACTTAAACTAATCAGATGCTCCTCAGGTCTAAACAGTCTGTGTTTACAATGTAATTTATTCCACATATCACATAAATAATGCATGTTCCACCCTGCCTGAACTTGAAGTTTAATGTGACTACAACAGATATTACAATTTGCAGCCGTTGTTTTCATGTAATTACTTCGGTATGAGGTAAAAGTCGATTTGAACAGCCACCAATTTATCTCCACATGGGTTTGAGAGATGAGGGGGTGGATTGTCAGGGTTATTTTGGACAGCAGCCTCTGTTCGGAGCATATGTGTGTGTGAGTGTATGTGTGTGTGATTTGGTGTGCTGTCTTACTCTTGGCTTTGACATTCTCATTGTTGTCGTCCTGTCACCGAGATGAATATGGGCTATCCCAGCACCTGCCTCTCCTCTCATTCCTGGGGCTCCAGACCAGCATTGCAAATGTCACCTTTTTAAATGCAAATGTTGCATTCTCTGTTTCCGTCCTGGCACCTACGCCCCGACGCCATGTCCCGCTGGGAATGAGACTCTCACAATCATTCTTTCCAGTGTCCACATCACTGATTTTATTTGTAGATGTAGAGGACATAACCATATGAAGTGCACACAAGCACACATGGGACAAATTCACAGCAGCCGTGTTGAAGGATTATAAGAAAGAGGATTTAGATTGAAAAAGATGATGTTATGGAAGCTATGAGAGTTAGAGAAGGACTTCAGTTTGGGCTTAAATAAATAGTTCACCCAAATATGAAATTCTGTATTCATTCACTCACTCGCATGTCTTTTTGAAACCATTTGGATTTGTTTCTTCTGTGGAACACAAACAGAGATGTTTTGCAGAATGTCCAGGCTGTACTTTTCTGTATAGTGATAGTCAATAGTGACCATTACTGTCATTTTCAGTGAATAACAAATGTAATTTTGGTTTGTTTATCACACAAAGCTGTTATATAACTTAAGAAGACTTGAAATATGTAATATAGACTATACTTACTTTTATATTTTCACATCCTTTTTATGTAGCTTGACTAACCCAGTGTTATTTTAGTCACCGAAATACAACCGAAAGGGCACTTTACTATTAGTTATTATAGGTTGTCGGCCCCGACTCTCAAATTACTTTAATTTATTTACATTTTTATACGAACTGTTAGATACCCTGAAAATTTTAAATTGTGGATGTGTGTCTGAATTGTGACAAAATTGACTTTCAGCAGCTTTAAACTAGGGGTGAGCACGGCACAACCTAACGTGGGGCTAGTTGTAACACACATGGTTTAAAACTTTCCAAACATGCTAGCAAGATGAAACTTAGTGTATTTACTAGTTGCCATATCAACACTATATAGTGAAAAAATTGCGGCAAAATTAAAAAAATCTTTGGAAGATATCATTGAACATTTATTTAACCATAGCAAAAGTAAATTCCTTACTGAAGTTAAATTTTCATCCCTTTTTTTTGTGTGTGTGTGTTTATTTAAAACTAGACAAATCTGATATTATTTCTATCTTATATCTGTTATATAAAGGGGTGGTATAATGCCCTTATCACAAGATGTAAAATAAGTCTCTGATGTCCCCAGAGTGTGTATGTGAAGTTTTAGCTCAAAATACAGATATTTTTATTAGTGGTGGGCCGTTATCGGCGTTAACGCGAGACTCTTATCGCGCGATAAAAAAAATATCGCCGTTAATCTATTCTCCAAATTGGGTTGGGAGCTGGCTCAAGCTACACAAGCTATGATGACGCAATCTTCCCGCGGCCGCGAGGAACACCCGGCTGCAACGCATCATATTCGTCGTCATCTTAAGTAAACACGGCTGAAAGTGAAAGCTGGTGTAAAAGATCAGTGCAACATCCATTATTTGGACAATTAGTTCGGATTTAAGCCGTCCGACGTAGACTGTGTGGTGTAACAGTTTGGTAAGTAAACACACGACTAATCCGTTCTACCACCTCAAATTCAAAACGAAACATATCACTGAATACCAGCGCGCGCGTATTATTCCCAATATATCTTAGTGAGTGGTGTAGCACACAATCTCTTTTTATTAAAAGCGCCCGATTTTAAGAAACCTTGTTGTGTTTCTTTTTAACTGAAAAGACATCAGTTAGACAATATTCTCATTTTAAATTTGGGGTTTCATAAGCTCCAAGCCATAATAAACATTATACCTAAAAGTCTCTGCAGCTAGTGTACTTAAATTTTATTTATCTGCAAAATTATGTTGTATACTTACAGTTTTGCACAATATATGTTCTCAAAACTACATACACCCTTTCAAAAAAAAAAAAAAAAAAAAAAAAACATTTAGCAGTTGTTTAGCAGGGTCTGTGTAACCTGTTCTGAAATGGTTTTATTATAATATCGTTATCGCAAGAGGCTGCAATGTATATCACAATATGGATTTTAGGCCATATCGCCCATCCCTAATTAATAGCCTATAGTTGTTGATAATAACATAGGCCTACCTAATGTTGCCTACGGACGGTAACAGTACAGTAGTAACCTTTACAGGTTATGAGTAGAACAGCTTTCTCAAGCAGTTTGTGATGCATTTTGGAAACAGGAGATGAGCACCTGGTCTAATGCGCCACCTGGCTTGAGAAACCCGTTCTCAAAGACTTGCTTTTATAGTCATTATTTGGGTAGCACACATATTCTGAATGCCTTCGGCAGAATTCAAATGAGCCATTTTAATCTAGATTAATCTAGATTAATTTCAAAATTAATCTAGATTAATCTAGATTAAAAAAATTAATCTATGCCCACCTCTAATTTTTATATAGTATGTTAAAATTGTACATTTTTTGAGGGTGAACAAAAACGCACTGTTTTTTGTCTGTTCCTTTAAATGCAAATGAGTTGCTGCTCCCGGCACAGAGGGCGGAGCTTCAAGAGCTTGCACTCACACAGACATGCACTGAAAATTTCAAAAACTTTTAGCCTTTTATGTTCAAACCGGATTCAGACAATGATGAAGACGAGACTCAAGAAGAAGTGACAACATGTAGAATGCAACAGGACGTTTCTGAATGGTTAGTTGATGAATTTATGATGCTTGTGTAGTTATCTTCTAGTCATTGATTAGCATATTCTGTCTTGATAATCTATAAATCATGTTCAGGGGGCGGGGTTTATGTAAATTTTAGGGTTGGTGATGTCACTAACCCTGGAGGAATGTCTTGTAGTCCCAACTAGCCGTTTGTTGTAGTCCTTAAAAAGCCATTTCTTTAAAAGCAAATATCTCCCTTTGCTTTGAACTTCGAGCATTGTAACTTTGCAGATGTTGTTTATGCTCAAACAGCAACATTACACACTAACTAAAGTTCAAATCTTAATCAACCACCCCTTTAACAGATGAGATAGTTCTTCAATGCTGATCTAATCAGCAGAAGAAACTAGCCAGGTTTAAATCCCAGGTGAGGCACATTGTAACACTGCGTTACAATGAGCCCCTATTAGAACTGCTATTCTATTCTATACTTTTATGAATTCTATTGCAAAACATGAGAAAAGGTGAATAAAGACTGAGGGCCCTATTTTAACGATCTAAGCGCATGGTCTAAAGCGCAGAGCGCAAATTCACTTAGGGCGTGTCCGAATCCACTTTTGCTAGTTTAATGACAGGAAAAATGGTCAGCGCGCCCAGCGCATGGTCTAAAAGGGTTGTCCCTATTCTGTTAATGAATAGTGGGTGTGTTTTGGGATTTACGTGCATTAAATCAATCAGAGTCTCATCTCCCATTCCCTTTAAATGCCAGTTGCGCTCGCGCCATGGCAAATTCGCTTTTTATATGATGGAATTTGATAGTGGAAAGACCGAACGCGTCTCCAGAGCGCAAACAGAACTGCTCGTGCGCGAGGTTAAAGCGTGCAAGCAGACCATCTACGGGACAAGCCAGACTCCACCATATATTGATGTACACAATAATAATCTTTTACATTGTAATCCTTTTATTTGAAATATTTTGCATGTTTGTGTGCTGCAGTACCCTGTGTGTTAATAAGCAGAGTGTACGCATGTTGTGGACCCGCCTATAGGCGCCCATTACTAACGTGCTCTTTAAATAACAAATAAAATATTGCGCCATTGACTTTAGACCAGGTTTCAGTTGGTCAACTGCGCAGTCTATTTTTTGTTGCCTCAAAATAGCAACGCGCCAACAATACACCTCGTTGATAAATGAATAATTGATAAAATAAAATGATAACTGCGTCAGGCTGAAACTAGCAAAAAGTTTGCTGCTGCATTTGTGCCGGGTGTAAGATAGGGCCCTGAGAGTCAATGTTCAGAAATGAATAATTATTATTATATTTTGAACTATGCTGTATTGTTGTGTTTTGTGGTGTGTTTGTTGTCAAACTCAAAAATGAGTTAATTCTGGCCAAAACTGACACCAGCCTCACGTGTATCTTTACCAAGAAGACAATCCCAGATAACATTGGCACAAATGAGATAAATCATCCAAAGATGGCAGATGGAGATGAAAATTGACTATTCATTTTATCCAGTGATTAGAAGTATCAATAAAAGTATTTGGCTATTTTTAATTAAAATGTACTATTGTTCCAAATGTGTAATTTTAAGTTTATTAGAGCATCATATTATTAGCTTAGCACCATACTATCAATTGTGAGGCATGTGCTGCACACGAGGAGTGCAATTTAGTGCGGTGTGCAGAGTTGCCATCAATGTACAGTAGAGCGTTTCAAATCACTCACTTCTATTTTTTATACAGTATAGCTTACCTTGGAAGTTAGCTGACTATGTAAACAGTATATAGCAGTGCAGCTCACAAGGCTTTGGAAAAGAGTGTGTGTTTGATAGGGAGTGTGTAACTGATGGTCTCTGTGATTGAACATGAGTGTATTGTGTACGTGTGAGAACGCGAGTGGGATGTGGCGCATTGTCAAGGCCTAAGGGAATATTTAACATTTGTAAAACTCCCGAGATTATAGAGTTTATACTGACTCATAGCTACACATACACACACACACACCATAGTCTGCAAAAAGCAGATAAGTCCCCGTCTCTGTGTGTGTGTGTGAACATATATACATTTTCATACGCTTTTCTTCATGTGAGCACCCCTTAAAACTAGAGGTTTAATCTACATTTCAAACAAGTTTCAAAGTCGGCCAAGTAAATAGATTAGCATTAGCATATCTGAGTTCAGAGGGGTAAGAAACACAAACACACAAATATAAACACACACATTGAAGTGTATTGTATCTGGGAGTGTTTGGCCATGTTCAAAATGGAACACTAGCGTATTACATTTTGCGCACTGTACACTGTATACTACATACTTCTGCACTGCAGTATTTTCAACATTTAAATATACTATACTAAATATAGCATCTCTTTCAGAAAAGCAGGTGATATGGCGTTCTGTGTGTGTTAAAGCGGGCGCACAGCGAGTGCTGGTCTGATGATTGTGCTTCCTATGAGCTCTGGGTCTGATTAAAGATCATTATCCACGGTAACTCGCTCTCTCACTCTCCTCTACTGACACAGCATCAAAGAGACACAACAGGGAGAGAGGGAAACGGGGAATAGATGGATGCAGATAAGGAGACCAAGATGAATAGAAGGAGAAATGCAGAGTGTGAGATAATGTATGTAAGTCAGAGCACTATTTGAAATTGCAGTTTGATTTCCCGTAACACTGGCTCTTACACCGTTTCTGCAGTGTCGACATTACCGTTGTTGTGTTGTTATACTTCCAGAACCATTTTTTCCCTGTTGTCATCGTCTGATAGTCCTTCACCTCTGCTGCATAATTAAAGTTGCGACAGTTGTTTGCATGAAGTTTCCAACATTTTTTTTTGTTTTTGGTTAAATAAGTGCACTTTTTCTGTATTTGAAGTGCACTTTTTTATGTTGGAATGTTTAGCATGAACACACTTTTTGCACTATACAACAAAATAGCATAGAATATAGTGCAAAAGTACGCGAATATGGACGCACCTAATATCATTAATTGCAATGCTTTCTAATTTTCTAGAAACACAGAGCTTAATGTGCTTTCAGAAAGTTCATATTTTAATTTAAAGGGGGGGTGAAATGCTCATTTTTACTCAATCTCCTGTTAATCTTGAGTACCTATAGAGTAGTATTGCATCCTTCATATCTCCAAAAAGTATTTAGTTTTATTATATTTATAAAAGAAAGATAGGCTGTACCGAGTCTTTCCGGAAAAAAACGAGCAGCTGGAGGCGGGCCGTGTGGGCGGAGCTAAAGCTGTGCTTACCCGCCGAGCTAACAACAACACTAGACATTTGAAGCAGTTTTACTCACCGAACCTTTATCATTGTGACTGCTCGATCCTTAAGTATTAGACGATCTGCAAATCCGTCGATCTGGGCTTTGTTTATCAAGTCAAGTCAAGTCATCTTCATTTATATAGCGCTTTTAACAATGTAGATTGTTTCAAAGCAGCTTTACAGAGATAAGCGTATAATTTAAGGTAACAGAGATTGTTTCGGCTTTACAGCAGAGTTAAGTTATTTCCATCTAAAGTTAGTTTTGATTGATTTGCTTCCGTCGCAATGATCATTTATTATTAAAATAGGGGCCGCTAAGACGACACCATTCCCTCTACACAGACTTTAAACGCGAACCTGTGAGAAACACTGATGGCGTTCACATGCGCATTTAGAATGGGTTCTATAGTTATGTGCGTTTGAATATATGCAGGTTTGGAATTCCCTACAAGCCAAGCCTAAACAAAGTACTTGTCTTTCCTTATAAATTTTGATAAAGAATTTAATTTTATTTTGTTGCTTTGGGGTAGGAACGCGAAACGAATTTTCCCGACAACGCCTTATCTGTAGAGTGGTAAAGGGATCCTCCATAGGGAGAGACTAGTTGGCACTTCAGCACTGCGTTGTCATCGGTCCAGGCGAAGGTCCTTCGTCAGATCTGGATACGGCCTGGATCCGGCAGGCTGCAGGAAAACCTCGGGATAAACACAGACACTAAAATTAGCGTAGATGCCATTCTTCTCATGATGTAACGAGTACATCAGGATTTTTGGGAAGTGTTCCCGGTTCCGGCTGACCTAATATATGCAGCCTAACATTAAATTATAGAAGTCTATAATGTATTATGTGAAAGCTAGGTCAAAGAGATGTGTCTTTAATCTGGCTTTGAACTGACAGAGTGTGTCTGCTTCCCGGACAATGGTAGGAAGACTGTTCCAGAGTTTTGGTGCTAAATAGGAGAAGGATCTCCCGCCAGCAGTCGATTTTGATATTCTAGGTATTATCAACTGGCCGGAATTTTGAGATCGCAATAGACATTTTTGATAGTTTATAAAACAATCATCGTCGAAATGCAGGGAACAAACAGTCTACACAACTCTGTTTATGCTCAGGAAAAACAAACTCCATCCACTGGTGCCTTAACGCTGGGTTCTTTGGGAATCTGTGCAGGGTTGTCTTGCCCTGGCAACCAAAAACACACTTCTTTGGTGACACTGGCTTCCCAAAAGCCGGGCAGGGCGCTTTGATGGCGAACTGCTTTCGCTCTCTTGCTCTGGTCTACGAGTGCGCGCGCGCCCGCGATCTTACCGGAGAAGTGCCCTTAGGACCCATATAAGGAAATTCCGCTCCATCTGACGTCACTCAGACCCATACTCGAAAAAAACTTTTCAAAACTTGTGACAAACCGGAAGGACAATTTTTGGCACAGAAATACTCCTTCAAACGTACAATTTAATTTTTGAAACTTTGTCCATGTTTAGCATGGGAATCCAACTCTTTAACAGTGTAAAAAACTCAGTATGCATGAAATAGCATTTCACCCCCCTTTTAATTTAATTTAAAAGAGTTATTTTATACTGGTGACTGACGTAGTTTTCAAAGAGTTTATATATAGCTAACATTACGCTAATAGTAGATGGAGAAAGTAGATGCATTAAAATAGCTTGAATGTAAATTTACACCCTTGCCTCATTTAGTATACGTGGTTCTATGAATATGCAAATTAGCCCTGCCTCCACTCACTCACTCCAGCTCAGAGATCCACTCGTTGACGGTCACACGTTGACCTGATTGGTTACAAGGTGGTTTGTGATGTCAGAAACTGTCTTTTGAGACTGTCTTTGGTTCACCGCAGTTTTAAGGAGAATATACTCAGCAATGGTGTTGACATATGAATTTACACATGGTTTGTCTTCCACATGTCACTTTCACTTTCAATGAGAGTTCCAGCAATTGAATTGCTGTCAGTGCAAATGCACCTTTATAGACACCTGGTTACAATTCAAGACGGAAAAAAAGATTGAATCACAATGAGGTGCAGCACTTGTTCTTATGCGGTCTGCAATACAAAACTTTCAGCCCACTGAACTCTATTATGATGTAGAACTATAGACCTCTTAGCTACTGAATGCTTGATGCGCTCCTCGAGCAGTCATACTCTCTGTTCCCAAACGAATTATTCCCGCAGCAAAAAGCTGAGACAGTTTTCCCCACTGGGTTTGCAGGTCTGAGCCGTGCGCTCGTGAATCAAATAGCTATAGATTCCAGCGTTGCTTTTTTTCATCCGCCCTAGTAGAGCCTATCACACTCTGAACGGGGTATTAGACGCCCTTTGTGAGGCATAAATCATCCCACAATCTGCACCTTCTCCCCTCGGCTTCAGCTGGTATTGATTTGAAGCGTCCAGTGACAAGCGCTCAATATCCACTCTGATCTCAGAACAGAGGTACCAATTCAGGCGGCTCCTCACAAAGGCTGTTGGTTTATTTTATTGTTCTGGCCTGGATGCCCTCAATGAAATATTGGAAGACATCCACTTTCATTTGTGTTACTTTAGGCTGAGAGGTTACGGCATTTACACACTAGAGAAACCTCTGATGAAGTGTTTGGCGGTTAGGAATACGTAACATCGTTTGAAATAGGGTTTGGAAAAAGCCAGAGCGATGGAATGCACATATTGGGTCTACGAAAGCTCAAGTGGACTCGTCACTTGCTTACTTACACATTGCAGGATGGAGCCTCACTTTTGGAAATGCTTGTTGAAATCATTAGATTTGATTAGATTAGTTGCTTGGTCCTGATGCAAAACCAGTTGGGAATCATTGGCGCAAACCAGTGGAAGCCAACCCTGCCCCTGGAAAACTACTTTCCTGCAGACTTCAGTTCCAACTAGGGGTGTAACAATATATCATGTCACAATATATCGCAATACAAAAATGCAACAATGTGCATTGTGGATAGTGACAATATGTATTGTGTATAGTTATACATAATAAAAATAAAAATTACTGTGTGAAACAATGCAAGTTTTCAGAGTTTTAGTGTCAGTACTATATTAAACTGCTATATATAATGTTGAATATAATGTATAATAAATCAATGGGAGACTATTTGTGGGTCCTGATAATGCCAAATGTTACCAGTAAAAAACTGGCCTACATTATTTTAAATATATCTAGTCAGTGAAAGAGTGCAAGCAAATTCGTCTAAAATAATTCTGTTTTCAGCTTCAGAATCATTAATATTTTTATTCTGGTGTCACTATTGTCCAAGCCTATTCATTTACACCCACAATGTGAAACCAAATTTAGCATTTTAATCAACAGTTCATTTTTTGTTAATCTTTTACCATATGTCTTGGAGTATCGCAATAATATCGTATCATGAGTTCAGTATCGTGATACGAATCGAATCGTGACATGAGGGTATCGTTACACCCCTAGTTCCAACCCTACTCCAGTAGACCTACCTGTTATTTCCTGAACACCTGGTGGTTAAGGCTGATGTAAACTCTAGTTAGCTTTGGTTGGAAAATCCAAAAATATTTAGAGATTACCCTGACTTTCGGTTGTGGAACCCAACATAGTTGGGTTGATTTTAAAACAGGATGGCATGCACAAAAATGGAAAATGAGTTGGGAGCGGAAAATGTGAAGTGATT
>NC_137144.1:9202108-9267108 GCF_949319135.1 Squalius cephalus
ATATATATATATATATATATATATATATATATATATATATAAATATATAAATGTGTGTATGTATATGTGTTACTTGTCAAATATCCATGTTTGTAAATTTATTATTTTTTATTATTTATTTTATTTTATTTCATATTTTATAATTGAGCATGGAGTATATTATGTCCCTGCAGGACTCGCCATGTCATCATCTCGGTTATGAGAGTGTGGATGTGTAATTATTGTATTAGATTTTGCTAGTTACTTAGTATTTCAATACCTTTTCTGTTAACATTTTTTTCCAAGTCCATGATGTGACCTAATCAATGGAAGGTCATCTGACATTCCTCTCTAATTTTGTTCCCCATTCTCCGTAGATTTTCCTCTGTCCTTGACATGAATTCTAGCGAGTATGGATCGCTCCATGCTGCACTAAATTGGGAATAGATTTTTGTTCCAAAAGGTTTTGCGCCGCTTGAAATGTCAGAGACCAACTCAGTTTCTGAACGTCTGAAATTGCTGAATTACTGCGGGTATTTTTGAAGTTCAGATTACTTTGCAGCTGGTCACTCCAGTAGAATGGCACTGCCATAAACTTTTCACTTTCTCTGTCTCTCTCTTTCTGGTCTTAGTGTGCTATTGTCTGTTGCCTCAAACAGCTTTTTTCCAAATTGAAACCTCTTGCTGTTGCTATGTTCTGTCATGTCAAGAGACTGTAAAGTTCACAACACTGATTATTTTAGAATGGTGCAGCTGGAGGTTTAAGTCATTTTACAGAAGAATCAACATCCACTGTTCACTCTGACAATCACTGGAGGTTGCCAGGTCTCTGTACATCCTGAGACTATTCTAACAATTTCTGACTTTTTTTTTTTTCACATAATGTTTTATTATATCCTTGCATCGGGACAGAGACCAATCATATAGAAGAGTCAAATCCCTCAAAGAAACATTAACTTCTTTTCCATCTTGCTCACACACTCCACCGTCTTCCCTCCCATTTGTAGTCGTGCATCATGTTGCAGCTAATTTACATAGTTATACTGTTCTCAACCCTGTCAAGTGGCTGGACATATTGTGTAGCCAACGGCGCTGCCGCTCATGTCAATTGAAATCAGATTCTCATTCATATTGAAAGATTTTTTCCATTGTTTTGAAGCTGCAAATCACTGCCAGTGTGACTGTGAAGAGGGTTTTAGGCATTTTCTTTAGGTGTACCTTGAGTCCATCTTGACCTTTACAGCTTACAGTTTGAAACAGACTTCAAGTAATCATGATATGAGATCTATTTTTGATGGAAAATGCCATATTTAATTTAAAAGAAATGAAAACATGGCTATAAGGGATAAATGTGTAGTTAATTCAAATGGGTTATTACTGTGAAGGTTTTTTTTTTTTTTTTAATCTTTCAGTTTTTCCCTGAGGTAGCAGTCGTCTAAATCATAGTGGTCTTTGTTGCAGGACAGAAGAGAAGAACAATGAATTAAAACCCGGCCACCCACAGCCAAGGCTATCTTTGTCCATGCTGGGTTGCATTTCATGCCGCTCCATCTTTATCATGGCTTCATTTATGGGAAATGGTCCGTCTGGATTTATCTTGGCGCTCGGCAGCTTGTGCTAATAAGCATGTTGAAGTGTTTTGCTTAACATCATTCCGACTGACCACCCTCAGGTTGGTGGTGGGTGTAAAATGTGGATTCTGCTGGTGAGAGCTAATGAGTGTCGACGGCTGCCTGCAGATTGAAAGCCCTAATTGCTCAATCATGCTCAAGTTCCAGTGTTGAACCGTGTTCCAGGAATCGTGATATTCCACAAGGGCTCATGGCCAAAAGCGCTCCTCCATTTTAAATGTGTCAATAGGCACTTGTGCCAATCTCTTTCTAGACAAGAATACAATTGACAGTCAAGCTGAGACAGAAAACATGTACCTACACCAGTACAGATCACTGAAGCTTTATTGACTTGTGTTAAGTTAATTGACATGTGATAAGTATTTTGTCTTAAACCGCCAGAAGAACTCAAACCTAGACTGAATTTACTCTTTACCTCAAGCTTTTCCACAAATGATAGGAGACTTTCCAATTGGAGTTACTTTGTTAAAAAAGAAATAACCTATGAGTTGTCACTTGGCTATAGGGCTGGCAATAATGGTCTGGCCAAGTTATATTGATCGGTTCAGTCTCTAGAAGGCTTAACCTCATCATTGACCTGCTGAGGCTTTCGAGATCTATAGAAAGGAAACTTCATTCACTACATTCAGAGGACCATTTATTCTTGAATTTTGTACAAGTAGTGCTTTCTACTCGCATTTGGATGGCTGTTCATTCCTGATTTTGTGGAGAAGGTGTAAATCTAGAGGGCAAAAGTATTGCAATTATTTTCCCTTAAAGAGTAATTTGATTTGAACTTATGAAGGTGTTGCAGTTAGCTGTCTGGGTCTGCCCAAAGCCCTCTTGACCCCTACTATCATTCACCAGCTTCCCATTTCTTCACCTTAAATTCAATACAGTTATCCCAATCATGTTTGAAATCATACGGATATGATGGTGCTAACCTCATGCCAAGTTTAGCCAAGGGCAGTAAATCTGTTCTGGTCCATCCCCGTTCAGCATTACCCATGAAGAGGATTCCCTAGATTTGACCAGAGGCACCTCTGTTTAACCGTGATAAAAATTCTCGGAATGATAAATCCTTCCCATTATTCTCCCTGCGCTCACAGGAAAGGGGACTGCATGGAGTGAAACCTCAGATGACCTTTCTCTCCAGCACTACACATCATAAACCATTAGACTCCATTATGGACAAGGTCATAAAAGGATATGTCCGTTAGCACCGACTAGTGCCTCAGTTGTGTCATAACTCAGCTGCCGTCAGAGCTCAAATTGACAGCATGACGGAGTTGTGATTGCGTGTCAGCTTGTGATTTGGAGAGGTTTTTTATTTTTTTATTTTTTTATTTTTTTTTTTTTAAAGAGGCCATTTCCGCTTTGAGCTTGATTGAAGAAAGCAAGACTTGTGTCCTTGGAGGGGCAAGAGTGGGTATCCTGCAAACATTGGGCTGGTCATAGTGGAAAGAAATCTCTATGAATGAGATATAGTCATCACATCTCTGTTGCCGTAGTTGGATTGAGCTGATCCAGGCATGGTGTTTTCAGATCAATCGTTGTTTCTGAGGTATTGACGACGCACCCGTGTCAGGATCTTTGGATTCACTGTAAAGGAGATGAGCACCGCTGAGATTAACTTGGATCCTGCTGATGTGAGTGTGTGGTAGGCTACTGCTTTCCATCTCAAATAAAGTCAATTTGAGTGCAATTTACCCTTGGTAAAAGCAGGCCGGGAATCAAACACAGCATGCTGTTATTGACTACCCATAGCCTGTTAACCCTACAACATCATAAAGTTCCTCTAGATGACATCATTGATGTGATGCTTCTTGTTTTGACTGCAACACTCGGTGAAGAAGTGTTGTTTTGAGTTGTTACATATTTAAGGTCTTTCCTCCTTATCTCTTACAACGTTCAGAGCATGTTCTTTAGACTCATAGTTGATGTTCTTGTCTCGGCTGATTTCCGAACTAAACTTCCTGACATTTCCAGCTGCATTAGTTTCCTCTGGCGTAGCGTGCTTTAAATCAAGAGGGAAAAGATGAGTAGGCCTCTTTGTGCTGTCTTGGACTGGAATCTGTAGATTATTCTGACAAGGAGTCGAATCTGAATCCCTTAGTACTCCTGAAACATGCCAACAAATGTCACTGAGCTGATCCCTGAGCAGCGAGTTAAACAGGAGAAGCACACCAGCCTTCCGGCAGCTCAGGAAAGCTGGCTGTGCAAATAAAGGGCGACACACAGAAGCAAATCAGATGCTGAGGCCTCGTGTGTATTTGCATGACCTTGAGACAAACTGTTTGGGCAGGTAGTACTTCATCTTGCCTTGTGTTTGTCCCATTGGTGAGGTTTTATGGATTCAGCACGTCATCCTTCGGTATCTCATCTTCAGGAAAAAAAGAGTCCAAGTACATTTTGCAGAAGGACAAATGCACTCAAACTCTTAGAGACAACTTACGTTTGCTACTGTGGCTCACCAGAGACCCATTTGATTGACAGCTATAGTAGTATTAAGAAAGGCAATTCTTCTGTTAATAGCCTTAAAAATAAACCTTCACATATAAGGTTGGGAACTGAGCACTTATAACTGATTACGTTAAACGTAAAACCAGACACCAGAACCAAATAATTTTGAGTTAATTCAAATGTTGCTGAAGACAGTTGGTGTATTTTGACTGTATGTGATATTCGCAGCATGTTGAGCTACAATGGTAATTCAATTCCACCATACATATACATTGAAAATGATTTGCTTTATAAAAATGATTGTCTATCCACCATTTAAAGAGTCTGGGTTCTGGTCTGTTTTGTGTGTGTGTGTAGTCATTTGGTAATCACTTAAATAATACATTATTAACATTTAAAGGGGGGGTGAAATGCTCATTTTCACTCAATCTCCTGTTAATCTTGAGTACCTATAGAGTAGTATTGCATCCTTCATATCTCCAAAAAGTCTTTAGTTTTATTATATTTATAAAAGAAAGATAGGCTGTACCGAGTCTTTCCGGAAAAAACCGAGCGGCTGAAGGCGGGCCGTGTGGGCGGAGCTAAAGCTGTGCTTACCCGCCGAGCTAACTTAGTAACAACACACAGAGACATTTGTTCAACAGTTTTACTCACCGTCCCGGTTCCAACGCACGGCCGCGAACCTTTATCATTGTGACTGCTCGATCCTTAAGTATTAGACGATCTGCAAATCCGTCGATCTGGGCTTTGTTTATAAAACAATCATCGTCGAAATGCAGGGAACAAACAGTCTACACAACTCCGTTTATGCTCAGGAAAAACAAACTCCATCCACTGGTGCCTTAATGCTGGGTTCTTTGGGAATCTGTGCAGGGTTGTCTTGCCCTGGCAACCAAAAACACACTTCTTTGGTGACATTGGCTTCCCAAAAGCAGGGCGCTTTGATGGCGAACTGCTTTCGCTCTCTTGCTCTGGTCTACGAGTGCGCTCGCGATCTTACCGGAGAAGTGCCCTTAGGACCCATATAAGGAAATTCCGTTACATCTGACGTCACACATGCCCATACTCGAAAAAAACTTTCCGAAACTTGTGACAAACCGGAAGGACAATTTTTGGCACAGAAATACTCCTTCAAACGTACAATTTAATTTTTGAAACTTTGTCCGTGTTTAGCATGGGAATCCAACTCTTTAACAGTGTAAAAAACTCAGTATGCATGAAATAGCATTTCACCCCCCCTTTAAAGATGAACAGTTATGGTTAAACCTTAAAGACCCAAATATAGAAAAACAATTTTTCCTCCATCTTTTACATGTTGTTGAAAGAGGACATAATGCAGAAATAAATGGGTTTTTACATTGACATTTTAGTAAGTTTTTAGGGAAATGTAATATTGCAATATTGCAACGTTGGGCTTGTTGGTTAGCAGAATTTCATTGATTTCACTCACTGTCTGAACAAATGTAGAGGGTTCATTTACAGGGTGTATTGCTTATAACAGTATCCTATGTACACTAATAAGTACACAATATTAATAATTGGACAAGTCATATTTTTAAAGAATTTATTATGAAAAAAAAAATCAGATTGTATTTACAAAACCTGATGAACTGAATGAAAACTTTGGCATTTCTATGATTTAGCTCTGTTCTTAGCCATATTCAATTATGATAGTCCCAAAGGCAGTTCTTGTCCTCCGAGAAGCAGAGGCGGACATTACACTTGCTGCAAAGTGTGTTGGTGTACCACAGTGTCTGCAGGATTTGTGTCTGCCTCTATTGTGTTCATGTCTTCTGACACAAACTTTCAGATATACTCCAGTGGTGTATGAAGGCATCATTAGTGATATCCTGACCTGAAAATTCAGTGTTGGGACTGATAAAATCCTTTATCAGCCAGCGATACCTGTCAGGGGGCCTGGCCTGCGTTCTTAAATGACTTGATTCTGTTGGCATAATGTCCACATAATCATCAGACAGGCGCTCACTGAGTTTTCCTTTTCCAGTTCACAGGCATCTCCATATTCCTCTTCATCACTTCATCAGAATCCATTTCAAAATCACTTTTCCCATTTTGAACGGCACCAATGACATCACACACTTTGTAGATTATATGATCTTTCCTGGCTGGTGGCATTCTGGTTATTTTCCATATCCCAATCATACTTACACATTTTAAAGAATTCACACATTCCACAGAATTCACACAATACAGTCTGGCTTTCTTATTGTGCAAATAAGCAAAGCCCAGAAAAGAAAACAGGACCAGTTAAGTATATTTCGAAAATGATAAAATACATATAGATTCAAATGTTGCTGCACAAATACTTTCAAATTCTCAAAGAAATAATTTATTCCTTAATTCAACTTGAACTTATCATTTAATAATAAACACATTTTGATAATGCTCAAAATTGTAACAAAGAAGACATTTAACTTGTGAATGATCAAAAACAATGTTTCTAATAGTATTTATTTATGTCACATGGAACATTAATCCAAGCAATATGCAAGGTGCACAGGCAAAGTTTGCTACACCTTTCTATTAATACATAATAATCTAATATGATTAATATATAATCTAACATGATTAAAGCATTCACCAGTACCTTAATATCTGCATGATCTAGACATATTACTAATCCCATTAAAAAAACAAGTATTTGGGGCATTTTACTTACTTGAATGTTAATTAATATTCAGTCCAGTAAAACATGATGGAGTGCTTCAAGTCAACTTCACAGGTTGTGTGAGTTCATGGTAAGATGAACAGGCCTATTCACAAAATATTCCATCAAATATTCCTACACAATAGGACTTATTAGTTGTGTAAATGTGATCTTAGAGAGAAGAAAAAACATCTGCAGGTTTATTTTAGTAGAGCTAAAACTGATGTTGTAATATTACAGCGGTGGGCCTTACAGGGTTAATGTGGTTCAAATGACTCATCAAACTTCTCTAGTCTCTTGTTAACACAAGGCTTTTAGCTCAGTAGTTCAATAAACCAGTCCCTGCACTTCCCTTCCAGTCATCTTTGTCTTTGTCACCGCTGTGCAATGCTAACAGCTGTGTTCACACTGCCGTGACTTCCACTCACTGCAAAGAACTTTCACACTCAGCACATGTTGTGTTAATGAGGAACAGAGATGCGGTTAAGGCCCAGGGCACCAAACCCAGCTCGCACCATCAACACCTCGACTGGGGAATAGATGCGTGCCGGCTTAGCTCAGCCCAAATGTTTCCCCTTTGTGCTTTTCCAGGAGCATGCAACTTTCCAAAATCTGAAGCAGAATCAGAGGGCTAGCGATAAAATGGGCTCAGATCAAATGGCAAAATTCAACTTTGATTCATGTCTGTCGGTCCCTTTCTGATCTCATGATACGGGCTCTTGGTCTTAAAAGTGAGTGACAGAGCCCCCGTGAAGAAGGGAATGAGAGAGGAGAGGAAAAGGAGAAAATGTGGCAGCATAACATCATAATGCTACGGCTCCTGCAGGGCACTGTTGCTGAACACGGTTGCTGATTGTTTCATCATGTATCAGTTCACTTTTTCCTTTTAGTTGCAGTGGGACTAGATACTAGATATGACACGACAGGATGTCCATCTTCACTAGTTTAGTGGATTAAATCGTTTTTCATGTTTTGTTCTGCAAGCATGGGCTTGGGAGACGTGTCCCCTCCACTTTTTGATAATATGCAAATTCGTCCCCCGCACTTTTTCATTAGGCGAGTGTGTTTACGACACGACAAGTTGGTTTTCACGGGGAAATGTGTATCAATCCAGATTTAACATTCAAAGAAACAATATATTCTATCTACATACGTGACTTTCACATTTCCATTTTCATAGAGGTTGCAATGAGTTCAAAACGGCAAAAAACTATTTTTTTTCGCTCCTTTTTTACGAAATATTCAAGCACTGTGTGGTATCTGTATTGTGTTGCACAATGATGAACAACTCTGCCTATTTCTCTTGTTGAATAATTATCAAGTTTAGCTGGAAATTGAAAATATTCACTACCCACACAAACATGCACTTATTTTTATTTTATTTTATTTTGTAATGTCTTTTATTTTCACAGATGTGTTATCAAAGCCCTTTAAATGATAATAAAGATGGTGATTGTTAATGCTGAATTTGGATTTTCACGCATTAACAGACACTATCTATCTGTCTTAATCAGGCAGCGTTGTAACATGTTTAACCTTGACATTTTTACATTATATAATTCAATAGAAATGCAGTATGCAATTGTATGAATTAACATTCTGATTTTTTGGCAGTTTCAAGTAGCTTAAAATACTGAGATATTTAAGTTTAACTCTGTATAAGTAATCTGCTGCTTTTAAACAAACCAGCCAGAAAGAATAAAGGAAATGACACTAAATGTTTATTGCATCTCGTTGTTCTACTGATATAAGGTCTCCTTACTGTCACATGTTTGTCAGTTGAGTTCAATACTTCTCTTTGCATTAATGTGGTTTGAGTGACTCTTTGTTATATAGAATTGGTGCATACCAATTCTAATTACATTGCAACACATTTGATATTTTTTTTTCCCAATGACAGCATTGTCAAAGCAAAACTGACAACAAAACAAACTATAACAACACAATATTAGGATGACAACACAACAGCGGTTACTTACCAGTCCAATACTAGTTGATTAATGAGGTTGACTATAGTGAGTTAGCTGTTCTTATTTTTTTTTATTTTTTTTTTATTAGTTATTTTTAAGATTTAAGTTTTGGCTTAGTTGATGAATGAAGTATGGAACCTTGTTTCCGCCACAGAATGAAACATTTTAAAAGATAATTGCGACTTTTTGATTTTTTTCCTCAGAATTACGAGTTTCAATCTCACAATCGCTATTGCGACTTTAAATCATGCAATTCTGACTTTATATCTACCAATTGCGTGTTATAAAGTCAGAATTGCGAGTTTATTTCTAGCAATTCCGAGTTTATATCTCACAATTCTGACTTTATATCACACAATTGAGACTTTATATCACGCAATTCTGACTTTGTATCACGCAATTCAGAGATGTAAACTTGCAATTGTGAGAAAAAAGGTCTGAATTGTGAGATAAAAATTCTCAATTGCGAGTTACAAAAGTCAGAATTGCGTGATATAAAGTCCCAATGTGTAATAAAATCTAAATTGTGTGATATAAAGTCAGAATTGTGAGATATATATATTTTTTTTAGTTTTTATTCTGTGGCAGAAACAAGCTTCCATAATGAAGAGATACAACTGCTCTACAGAAAGGGTTTCAGCATGTGCACAGTTAGCTTTTACATTTTTTTTTTTTTTTTTTTACCAGAATACATTTGGAAACTTGAGCTACCGACAGGTTTATTTTGTAAATGTGTTGCTTTGCACATCCCTCAATGCTGAAAATAACCCCTGCTTAAACCAGCCTAAGCTGATTTGCTGGCTTTAATTGGGTAAAGCTGGTCTCATATCCTCACCAAGCTGGTCTTCAGCTGGTCTAGCTGATCTCATGGCCATGCTGGTGTTAGTATAGCTGGTGGTTAGCCAGCTCTTCTCCCAGCCTGACCTGCTGAAAATGGCCAAAACCTTTCTAAAAACCAGCCAACAGACCATCCTTACCAGGCTAAGAGAACAGTTTCAGACCAGAAAACCAGCTTGGGCTGGCTTAAGATGTTCTTTGTTAGTTAGTTTGTTTTCAGCACAACACAACAGCATTAATGGAAAGGGAGCTTTTGCAAAACGCTGCATTTCAAGTTGCTTCTGACCACTTGGGGAAGTATATTAAAGTAATTAGTATTTACTGCTTTACAATCTTTACAAGAAGCTATTTATGTCTTGAGAACCCTTTTTGTTCTGCAATTAAAGCATTTTGAATTAACTCAAAACAATTAATTTACCTTGCTAGCTAATAACCCTAATTAACTAAAGTTGGAGCAAAGCTGCAGTGTTAAAAACGGTATTCATGGGAATGCATTTGACCAAGAAAAATTAGCCATCGCTGAAGCTGATTATTATTACATAAGCACTGGCTTAATTCTTCAGTGCAATGAATTATAAGGATTCTGGTTCAGAGTAAAACTAAGTTAGCACGTAATGCATCGTGGGCAAATTGCTATGTCAGTGCAACACACACTAGTCATGTGTCCATTGAAATGCACTATTTTCAGAGGCTTTTCCCAGTGTAAGGTCAAACCATCTTATTATTCAATATTTCATTTGTTGGATCACAATCACTAATTTGTCTCTTCTGTGGCTCTGTGTTTAAGCAAGGCGCCTTTTGTAGTTCGTGCAGCAGCAGCATTTTATCTTGTTAAGATACAGTAATTAGGAGACCTTCCTTTAATGTTGTACTCAAAGTGTTGCTTCCACTTATTGCTTGTCATTTCTCCTAGCAATGTTAAAAACATAAAACTGGCCCTGGAATTCGTCCATTGTAAATAGTGGTGCTAAGTCATAGAATACCACCAAAAAACATTCAGGACCCCTTAAAGGGTTAGTTTACCCAAAAATGAAAAAAAAAAATGCTGTTAATTTACTCACCCTCAGACCATTCAGGTGTCTTTTTTTCTTTAGTTGAACAGTAAATACATTTTAGATGTGAATCTATCGCCAGGAGCCACGGGTATTCATTTAGTTTTGCCTGTAAATGTTTTTTTAACTCTCAAAGTGACGGTAGCCATTGACTTGCATTATATGAATCACCAGCTAAAAATCTTCTTACATTTCTACTGAAAAAAAACAAAACAAAAACCTACACCTTGGAGTAAATTAACAGCATTTTTTTTTATTTTTGAGTGAAATATCCCTTTAAGAACCACATAGCAACGCTTACAATACTAGCATTGTGGCATCAGTGCAAGTACTAGTCACATTTTCTTTGGAAGTTGTACAAATTTTGTTACTATTATACTATTTTGTTACTTTGTTTATCATCCGCATTTGTTTACTTGGCTAATGCTAATGTTTGCTTCAGGGCTGTGCAGTTCCAACTTCCAACTTATTTGTTGAATTTCTGTGCATATACATACCAAATCTAATTACAATAAAACACATAATTGCGGTATTATACAGAATGTTTGGTGTAATAACGCCATGTATGACTGTGTTAAGCTACAATATAGCAGTTTACAAACCACTCTAGCTGTTGAGCTAATGAAGCCTCCTGTGTGGAAACTTCAACCAACTGGCTCTAAAACACACTTGGATTGAAACAGCTGTCGGTTTAGCTCTCCGCCATGGTTAATTTATCTAAACCATCCTATTTCCAAACCCCTTTCCATGGGATGTTTTATTACCCTTTTTCAACACACCATCTGTACCTTGAAATTACACTATGATTGTGCATAATGAATTATATTGAACCCCTTAAAGAATTGCTGTGTGTTTTTGCTTTAAAATGTATGATATCTCTCGTATAAACCCCCCTCCTCTCCAACTCAACTTGTTTCCAAAAAAAAAAAAGATGAAAAAAGAAAGCTAGCATAAAAAACTACAGTAGTACCCATAGTATTCAATCATTAGCTCCCTTAGCGCGAGTGGAGATGACCTCTGTGACTGCTTTCTACAGACCAGTAACGATCAGCGAATTCACACAAGTGATTCCTGTACGTTCTGAGTTAACAACTCAATAATGAGTGGGAGAGAATCTACAAGACGAATTATTTCCCAGTCAAATAACCAATTTGGATTAGCGTCAGTCTCGCACACTTACTCGACCTTGACTTTGTGCGACGGACTGTCGAAAGAAACTTTTTCAGGGTCATTCCTGAAAATGAGGTTCATGTTGGTCTCTATTACTGCACGGCACTTACATTATCGCTAATTATTGGACTTGGAAATCTGGTGACCCGCAAGAGCTTGGCGAACTCACCGGCGTGCAGAGGTGTTCTCACTCAAATCTAATGATCTGCCTTCATTTTAACGATTTGGCTCGGTTGATTGACTTCTTCTCAACTCACCCCCACAAATCAAGAACCCTGCAACCTGAACCCGAATCTCTGCCGGCCCACGTTGACTCAAAATGGTGTAGAGTCTAAGCCAGACCCAGTGTAATAACTCGCTAATGAAGTTATATGGAAATTGGATGGCTGCATGCACACAGGTGTGTAGAGTTAATTAACGCTCGGCTATTCATAGAAGTAGGTGCACAGGTGTCAGCAAACTGACATTTTGAGGGAATGGGTCAATATGGTGAGATGGAGCAATGAGAAGTTGGCGAGCATAGGAGGTTGGACATGATTTTAATGGAAGGAGGAGAGAGTCGAGCTCATTTGCAGCAACTCTTTAATCATCAGGAATGTATCTGCCTCGGAGCTTCAGGTTTCACAAATCTAGAAGAGCTATTTTATCGCTCTAAGGGCTTGTTGCAGATATCATTCAGCTTCAACCTTCAAAATGTATTCACAATGTAATTAGCTCTAATAATTCAACAGATACAAAGGACAACTGGGTTTATGATGAACCCCACTTATTGCCCCAATTTTTTTATTGCAGACTTTTTCTTTTGTACTTAAAAAGTAGAATTAAAAGTACTTTTATAAAAAAAAAAGTACATTAAAATTGCAATGACTTAAATACACATCTTCTGTGAGTAACATGTTTTTAATTTCTGTATTAAGTCATTTAGATTGTTTTTTTTTTTTTTGTGGAAAATATACATTTTAGGGTGAACATCTGACATTCTGATATCACAATGAAAAAAAAAAGATGATAAAATGATTGGATTATTGAAAAAAACACCTCATTTGACATGATCTTTTATCATTGTTTTAGAAGAAAATTAAATTGACTAGGCTAACTGCTTAGTAACTTATTATTACTTCAAAAAACTAAAAAAAACTTAGGAACTACTAAAGTCATATGGTGCACCCTTAAACAGGAAACAAAGCATAAATAAATACAAGCAGGAAATGACATTGTGTGTCAAGGTCAATAAGTCTCTTAGAATATTAGATAATGTAACTTGGTTACACTTTATTTTAAGGTGTTGTTGTTACAGTGTAATTATATATTTAAGTACTGAGTAATATTAATTAACTATATGTGCTTACTATAGGGTTAGGGTGGATTAGGATTTGGTTGAGGGTTAGTTGCATGTAATTATGCATAATTTACTGTTATTACTATGGTAAGTAAAATATGTCACTGTAAAATAAAGTGTTACCTGTGACTTTTTTGACAAGGCAAGGTTAAGTTTTCCAAAAATGTACAAATAGTTATGACTTAATGTATTGAATTTGTTAAAATACGCATTACCTTGTAATTTATATTTAGAAAATAATTAAGATGCATACACTTACATGTATTCAGGGTGTAAGAAAATCTCATTACTTTTATTTGGTTACCTTTTATAGGTGATTTGCTCAAAAAGCTACTGCCATTGAGATGAATGGTAGTGCAATGTTATATCTCTTTCTAGATATAATAAACATCCTCAGCGTGACTTAATTTGCTTTTATCGAGTAGTCCTCAGTCGTACAGATTTCTTTCCCCAAGCTCCTGACAGTGGTTTCTGCTCACTCGAGATCCCGTGGCTCATCTTGTGTTGAACGACATTGCTCTCCGCCAAATTCCCTGCCTGGCTCTTCTGACTGGCTCTGGATCAGCCGTTCAGAGAGTTTTGATGCGGTGCCACGTTTGTCAAGATGGCTTTGTCCGGGATTTCCGTGGTTGTTCCAGCACTCTCTTCAAGCCATTGGCCACATTGTTTATTCCCTCAATAGTCATCACATCTGTATGCCTGATTAAAACAGGAAGTGAAGGACTTTAACTCCGTGTTGAGCAGATAATGTCTAGTAAATGTCTAAAGGTAATGTCTAATAAATCCAGATATTTACCTGAATACAGAGGCTAGTTATAGAATCTTAGAATAGAGAGGTTTACATTGCATAGAAATGTGTTTTTTTTTGTGTTTTTTTTTTGGCAGAGGCTATGTACACTAAGTGCAACTAGCGTTAAATGTTATTTACACTAAGTGGAATTAGCAGTATTTTCTTAGCGATAGATTTTATTTACCCTAGATGCAAATAGAGATAGATGCTAAATTTACACTAAGTGTAATTAAGAAGATATTTGAAAAGGGGAAAAAAGTGCCTATAGATTATCTAATTTTGGGAATAACGTGTTGAATGGTTAGATGTGTAGAACGCTGCTCCTTTTAGCAGAGGCTTTTCTTTTGTCATTTTGTCTGGCTCAGTCAAACAGTGGTGGGCAGAGTTCATGTAAAAAGCCTCTGCCAACAAGGTGGGCTATTTGCATTTTATTTTGTGGGCTGTTTGCATCTTTATGCCACACATAGCAAGGCCGAATGTGTTTCCATGACTTCCACACTTTATCAGCATCAGCAGTATTACAGAATTATTACTGGCACAATCCCCACATAAGTGCTTTTCTGAAGGGAACAGTGGAGATTGTTCTGCTTTTTTGGGGAACCAACCAACTGTTGGCTGAAGAATAGAGGGTTTCCTTAACTTTAGGCATTTTTATGATTTTTTTAATTTTTATTGTATCTTCTTTTATATATTTCATATTTGGAAATTATATATATATTTATGTTTTCATGTCTTTTATTTTGTAATTCTCACTGTCATGCTTCCTGTTTGCCATTTGCTTCCCTTGTCTATGTGTCATGTTCTAGTCATTGGTTCATTGTTTGATTGTTCTCTGGTGTTCCTTGTTAGTCATTTGTCTCTCTGTATTTTTGCCCCGCCTCCACTCACTCACTCCAGCTCAGAGACCCACTCATTGACGATCACACGTTGACCTGATTGGTTACAAGATATTTTGTGACGTCAGAAACACCAGCGATTTCAAATCATGTTTTTGAGACTGTCTTTGGTTCACTGCAGTTTTAAAGAGAAAATACTCAGCAATGGTGTTGACTTATGAATTTGCACAGTTTGTCTTAAAGCATTAAAACGCCACATAGACATAAACAACATTAAAAACTTGATTTTCACTACAGGGGGACTTTAAATAAACTACACATGGGTTCTTACTGCAATTCGCCTTCAGTGGATTTGCGTTATACATTGTCAGTCACGTTTGGATTTGCAAAAGTCAAAAACAGTAAAACTATGATTTAACTGTGCATTTAGGATACATAAAACATTAGTAAGGAATTCAACCTTATGCCAGGTTCACACACCATAAATGCTTATAAATTAAACTCTACTGTGTTTCACAGTCAAAACATGGCTATTTGCCCTGGGTAATGCAAGGAAAACTTCACCTTACCTCACATTTAGATAAAAGGCGACATAATGGATGGCACTCATCACTCATGGAGGTGGAAAAACATAAAGTTCTTTATGACGCATTTCTTGTATAGAGATTTAATTTCAAAAGAAAAGGCATGAGAGTTTGCTGTTTTTGTCAATTATAAGTTTTAATTTAAAATGTTTGTGATTTTAACATACAGTATATGTTTAAATGCTTTGCCACTTGCTTAAGGAACTTTATATAAATCTATATAGAAGTAATGAATTAAATGATGTTTAAATTTAGTGCGTTTAAACGTGAACACGTCTATGAAAGATTGTATAACTGGACTGTGTACAAAGAGAATCACATGCTAAAAAAACATTTTCAGTAACAACTAGATTTGAAATAAAATTAATGAATACATTTTGTGGAATCGACACTCCAATGTTTATAACATTCAGAAAAAAACGTACAGATTTTTTTAATGTTTTCTCTCTGACTTTGAATGTTGACTCTGTGACTTTGTTTTGTTTTTGTGAACAATGTTGTCTCATGATACATCATGTAATTTTGGGGGGTAAATCATTGGCTTTGCTTTGAAAAGTCAATGGCAAATGGAAAGTCAAGTTACAGAGTTACAACTGAAGCTTGAAGTTTGACATAGATTTCAAAGCATTAGAGACCATTAGTGTCACCTGAGTGCTCTTTACTGTAGTGTGGTGTGTTTGGGTGAGCGTAAGTACAGGGGGCTTTGAGAACCGGGAACAGGGTCAGGTGGGTTCAGGAAATATGGTGTACGTCCCCATCCTCTGCTCTGATCTGCAGTGGCAGGTGTGCATGCTAGGAATATTCCAGAAGACAGTGATGTAAATCAAGGACGATTCTCTTGCTTACAACTTGCACAATCTTAGGTTCGGTCTCTGACTTATGAGCTCAGTTTTTTTTTGCGAAGTGCTTGCGATTTTAAGATTTCCTTTGGTTCCCTGTCAGGTCAGAGAGATCTTTCACATAGACTAGCTTTATAAGTCATCTTAAGCTTGATTCAACTATGTTTATCTTGTGCATGTGGGAATCAAATTAAAGAAGCATCTGCACAATAGACTGACAAGTATGCTTAGCTTTTCAAACTTGTGCTGTGCACTATTCCTGAGGAATTCTGCAAAGGTGTGCTCTTCCTAACACGGGCCTCTGAACTCTGAGGTTTTTTGCTGATCTGTGATCATTTTACATTTTTATAAAAACCTCTCAGAGCTCAGCAGCCTGATGGAGGATACGCTGCTCCCAAATACTGCTGTATCGGTTCAAACATGGAGTAGTGAATCAAAAACACAGTGCAACTACTTTAGTCCCATTTTAGAATAAATTAGGCTTATGAGCTGGTTATTTTTTATAAATAAAAACATACAGCATGACCAGTGCAGTCTCAGACTCTGATGAGTCATTTCTTTTAGTGAATTATGGTACGTTTACACGATAATGATGTACTAAAAATGGAAAAGCTTTTTCTTTCGCTTACAGACGACAATGTTGTCAAAACGATCCCCGTTGATACTGTACAGATCCACTAAAACGACTAAAAACGTACTGTATTCTGCTGACAGGCCTATAGACTAAACACGAATACGCATGCGCATGATGTCTCGGTTTTCACAAATTAGCGTTTTTGCATGGAGATGATAACGGTATTGTTTTCAAAAACTTGTACTTTGAAACCCGTTTTCAAAAGTTTGTGTTTTCAGGCCCCCGTGAACGGCATTGTCGTGTAAATTTATATGACAGTGTGTAGTTAAATTATGAATTCACTCATTACAAATTTTGTTGGTAGTAATTTATAAAATAATAAATATGCTACCACACTTTTTGTTAGTTTAGGATTGTTGTTTACTACAGTTAAAGGTGCAGTAAGCAATTTCTGAGAAACTCTGTTGATGTTTGAAATCGACACGCAAACAAACAACTGTACTCCCCTCCCCTTTGATTGCTCGGCCCCAAACTAAAAGCTGTCGTGTCAGACTAGCTGTGCAAGTATGGATGAATCATCTGCATCAACAACAATAGCGTATCTTGGATCTATGAAATGTAGACCAATGTTACTCGCATTCGTTTTCAAGCCTTCCCTCTCTCTAACGTCTCTCCAGCGCTGGAAAGGTTCTCCAATATTCACGCGTTTGTCTTGTCTGATCGTAACACTTCTTTGTCCAATTATATTCCTCGGACCATTTCCTCTTTAGTAATATCTCAGTCATCTCTCTTTTTACAGTCTTTCTACAAATGTCCCGCTTGCTCACTCTCTCTCCTCCCCCATCATGTGTGGATGATTGGCCTCCCCCTACTGCTGATTGGCTACAAAAGTGCTCGGTGGATCGGTTCGATCCACTTAGTTTTTTGTCCTAATTAAACAGCCAGGACTATGTACAAGACACAATATTTGTTTTCAGCACACACACAGAACAGACATCTAGCAAATATTCACAAAATTGTTTATTTAGGTGTTGATTTAAATTTTCTGCACCTTTAAGGCCTCTAAAGAAATTCTAATAAATCCTAGCCTGGGTTTCCCCATGCTGCCTTGAGCGCAGCGCGATTTTATTCACGCTGCTAGGCAGCCTGGATACCATGGACCAGATTTTCGCCTCAGCGAGGGGACCCAATCGCAGCAAGACGATGACGACGTCTATGCGACACACCAAAGCAGTTTGTTTATATCTATGGATCCAACATGGCAGCAGACGCGAAGTTACCTTTCGATGCAGCCTTAGATAGTGTTCTAAGTAGTTTAGTCTTCTTCAGCCATCGTCTCCTTCCTCGTCGAATTTCTGTCGCTCTACATACATCATCTGAGATAATTGAGACGATTGGCTATGAGCTACGTAGAGGCGCATTTGATAGACATTCGTAGCGCCCAATAAACGGCTCTGGGCATTCGTAAACCACGCCTCAAATATGAGAAAATGAACGTGGTTCCCAGACCACGTCTCAATGAGAAAGAGGTCTGACATTAGCCAGGCTAATAAAAGCCTGTGTAAACACACCTTTTGCAAGACTTGTTTTAAATTGATTTATCATTCAGGTCAGATATGCAAACATTTATTCTTTACAAGTACTAAAAGAATCATAAATGGAACCATTAAGCAACTGGAATTGTTTGGAGGAATCTGAACCATTAAATTATTTATGATTCCCTTGCTAAGTTGTGATACATTAAAATGCACATTATTGTGATTAATTTTTGTTGTTGTTTTTTTTGTTTTGTTGTGTGTTCAATATCTTTCTTGTCTCTTTACTACTCCACAGGTGGAGCGAGAGATCGCCATCTTGAAGCTAATAGAACACCCGCATGTATTAAAGTTGCACGACGTCTACGAAAATAAGAAATATTTGTAAGTATTACAAGCATTTTGATGAAAGTAAAATATTGCTTTGCTTATTTGTATTGATTTGTAGTATGTAATTTTTGCAAAGACACTTATTTAGACTTTTATACTTATTATATTTGTTTATTCTTAATTATTTATGAAGATGAAATATGACTAGGATTGCAAACCCAAAATGTGAAAGTGTTTAGCAAAATCAAATGGAGTTTGGTGGTGCATCCTGAAAGTTTGGCAGAAATGAGTGTTTGATCCTGAAAGGTTTTATAAGAGAGGGATTCTGCTGGTGCCAAAACACTCTTAATGATGAAAGTGTGAAGCAGCCTGTTAGTCACGGCAGTTCGAGAGCTGCTAATGGGGCCACGACTCATCCTTCATGGAAACACCATGATAATTCACTTAGCATTTTTTGGCATCAACAAATCTTTATGAAAACGATTTCTCTGGTTTTGAAGCACTGCATGTGTTTAATATTTTACATCTCTTGGTATCATGGTAATACTGTGATTTTTAACATTCTTAATATGCATAAGAGCCAAAACAGCGCCGACCCCCCGAGGCTCCTGAAGGTGTCCTGTGGTTTCTGGCACCAAGACTTTAGTAGCAGATTCTTCAAGTCCTGTAGGTTGCGAGGTTTAGCCTCTGTGGATTGAACTTGTTGGTCCAGCACATCTCACAGATGCTCATCGGATTGAGATCTGGGGAATTTGGAGGCCAGGGCAACACCTTGAACTCCTCATCATGTTCCTCAAACCATTCCTAAACAATGTGTGCAGTGTGTCAGGGTGCTTTATCCTGCTGAAAGAGGCACTTCCACCAGGGAAACACTATTGTCATGAAGGGGTGGACCTGGTCTCAACAATGTTTAGGAAGGTGGAACGTGTCAAATTGTCGTCCACATGAACGGTCAGACTCAGGGATTCCCAGCAGAACATTGTCCAGAGCCTCACACTGGCTTGACATTTTCCCACAGTGAATCCTGGTGCATCACTTCCCCAGGTAAACGGCACACGTTCACGGCCGTCCACGGACTCATTGGACCAGATGACCTCGCGCTTGCGTTTTCAATGATGGTCATTATGGGCACTCTGATTAGTCTGCTGCAACACAGCCCCATACACAGCAGTGTGTGATGCACTGTGTGTTGTGACACATTTCTCCCATAACCATCATTAATATTTTGTGTGACTTGTGCTACATTAGACCTTCTGTTGGCTCAGGCCAGACTGGATAGCCTTTGTTGCCCTCGTGCATCGATGAGCCTTGGGCGTCCAACACCCTGTCGCCGGTTTGTGTTTGTCCCTCCTCAGATGCTGTTGGTGAATTCTCACCATTGCTGACCAGGATCAACACACAATCCTCTCAGTTTCAGAGATACTCTGACCCAGTCGCCTTGCCATTACAATTTGGCCCTTATCAAAGTCACTCAGATCTTTATTCCTGCCTATTTCTCCTGCATCCAACATGTTGATTACGAGAACTGATTGTTTGCTTACCATCTAATCTACCCAGACCTTAATATGTGGCCTTGTTAGGAGATGATCAACGACCTGTGACTGGTCATAGTGTTTTGCCTTATCAGTGTACCATGAATATCATTCTATGCCAGATGTCGGCAACCTTTTTGTCATGATGTGCCATGAAGTTTCCTAGTTAATTTGATTAGTGATTTGATTAGTAACATAGAAAGAGTGCAGAACCTCAAATATTTCTGAAGCAATTTTCCATAAAATTTGTTTTAAATTCATCAAAATCCTACAAGTTTGTTTGTTTTCAGATTTAAATTAGACTTTCAATGACAGATTTCCAATGTGACCCTACTAAACCCTACTACGTGTGAACAGTGTTTGCACATTACCATCATTGTGTTTTGAATAGGATTATATGTACTTATCTCTGAAATATATAGCATTATCAAAGATAAGCACAACAAAAACAGCAGAACAAACTGTAAGCTGACAGCCATTCACTTATCTTGTGTGATACATCTGCTATCAGCAGCTCGTAATGTGCCGTCACGCTAATGGTTTTGTCAAGATTGTGTACTTTCATTGACTTGTGCAGTTTCATTTTCACACTTTAACAGTATTTATAGGTTCTAATTTGAAACAAGCTGTGTTACTATGAGGAATTATTACCTCCAAATGAAGATCTGAATGCAAGGGCGAGGTAATTTATCTAAATTAAATACATACACCTCTCTCCCTTTGGCTCACATTCCAGCGATTACCCCTTAGCATTGCATAGGTTGCAATATTACGGCAGGGAAATACGTGGTTAGACTACAGACCCCTGTTCTATGCTATATATCACAGTGTTATGGTATTATCACATTTATTTTAGTACCGCTGCCAGGTTAAGCCAGTAGGTGGTGATAGGTGATTCATTGACTCATTCACTCATCCAATCACACAGCACAAATCATTTTTTAATTTTTTGTAATTGTTTTTTTTTTACACTGATTCATTCAGAGATGAAACGCGCTCGGAGATGCTGTAATTAATTGTTGAAACTTTATTTCTAATTGTTTTGGCTAATGGAGCAAATAGGTCAAAATATATGGAAATACTAAATATACTCTGTCTAAATGTTTCTTAGCATTAACTTGTACATTGTGCTTTTGTATAAAACAATCTCAATGACAGTGATGTGAACAGAGCAATGATTTTAATGGCTTGACATTTAGTTTACTGGTTAAAAAAAATAATTGAGTGGAGGTTAATCTAATATAATCTAAAAACTGACTATGACACCTACTTGCCGGCATCTTCCACGGATATATACACCACTCGCTTTGCTTGGAAGAGAAACTCACACATTCACAAATGTTGTTTAAGCATGAATTGTTTATGACACTGACTCGCTTTTTTTTTTTTTTTTTTTTTACTCCAGTGTGAGTGTATTTGAAGGCAGTTTCTCCACAGAAACTTAAAAATTCACTGTTCGTTCAGGCTCTCTAGTCCTCCAAAACTTTTCCTGACAATCTTTCAAAAACAGCCTAATTTCAAACCATGACAGCATGTTATCGTCAAGGAGACTTAACGAAACTAAAACCCACTAAAAGTTTTATCATTTTTACTTATCTTCACACTCATCTTCCATTGAGCGCTTTTAGTTCACACACTTGGACAATGTAGAACGGAAGCTATCAGCCACGTATTTCCCTGCCGTGTACAACCTCCAACCAAAGAGAATCACTCTCGACTCTGTTTGCTTGTTTAAATGAATATCCCCCATACTTGGAGATGAAATTGTCTATTCTCTTTGAGACTTCAACCGGGTTCTTTGAAAAGCGTCTTAAGGAAAACATTAGTTCTTTTAATGAGGTTTCATTATAGACTAAAGCCATTAAATCTAAATCCATGTCTGTTAGCTTTGATGTTGTCGACTTTATAAGCTAGTGTTCTCCTTAATGTTTACAAACTGAAGTGTTTACATAGGACCTAAAATATTGATGACTCATCTTGCACACAACATGATGTAATTATGAGTCTCAAAAACAGTTTCTAACAGCCCGTTCCTAACATCACAAACAAAAAGTTTGAGATTAGCAACACATTATTAGCTGTTTGATACTGCAATTGCGACTTTATATAACGAAATTCTGAGATAAAAAGTCAGAGCGAGATGTAAACTGGCAATTGTAAGAAAAAAAGTCTGAATTGTGAGATAAAAAGTCACAATTACCTTTTTTATTTTTTAATCTGTGGCAGAAACAAGCTTCCATAGCAGACAGAGTTTGCGATCAGATCATTTTACCGGCATTTAAATGGCATTAATGTAAAGAAAAGCAGGCTTATTACATTAGAGCAGGCAGAGAGAACAGTGACTCGCAGCCAGACTCGCAGTGAGTTATTCATTCCAGTGTCCGTTTAGGTTTAAAACACAAGCTCTGTCATATTCTGTGATTGTTTCTGAAGAGTGCAAGCCCTCATGTATCGCTCTGTGTGAAATACAGATTGAACGGAACCTCAAAACATCCCACCGCTGGATGGACAGTTGAGAACGTTTCTTTGCTGGATGAAGGAAATCTGTACCAGTTGTACAATAAGCCACCTTGAGAACGATGCGCAAACAAACTTGTGAATGTGTTTCAATGCACTGATCGCACATTGAATTGTATAGTATTCACATTGTTTCCACACACGTTCAGGTTAATATTTTTATCTGTCATGTGTATATTGCTGTGTTTAGTCATTCTGAATGGATCCGTCTACTGTAGTAGGCATATAGCCCAGTAATGTTGTGTGTGTGTGTGTGTGTGTGTGTGTGCTTTGGTGTGCATCAATTTATGAATTATATGGACTCATTTGGTTCATTATTCCAATCATTTGGTTATTAGGTGTCCTTTTGGAGTCTCCAAGTGTCCGTTTTTGGAAATAACTAAATATACCTTGAAAAAAACTTGCCGTTTTGTGAGGATCACCCTTCACTTTAAGAGATATACACTGTAAAAAGTGAATAGTTGGATCAACTTAAAAAATTACTTTGAATTTTATCGTTTATTACGATAAAACGTGATAATTTAAGTTGAGAAAACTTAATTTCTTTAGGTGTTACCAATTGAAGTAATTTTTTTAAGTTGATCCAACTATTAATTTTTTACAGTGTAGCAAATGATGACAAAATAAATGCATTAAAGAAGACAAATTATGTATGCTTAATTTTGCGATAAGTATGTTATTAATCATGATTAATAGATCAAAGGGGTGCGAATAATCACGATTAATTTTTTTTTAAATAAATTGACAGCCATACAATTCTAATACATCAATTTGTAGACGACCCTGTATAACTCTTTCTCTTCTTTTTCTGAATCAGTTTCTTCTTCAAACATTTATGGCATTAAACAAGATCAATTATGTATGCTTAATTTCACGATAAGTATGTGATTAATCGCGATTAATCGATCAAAAGTGTGCGAATAAACGCAATTAAAAATGTTAAATTGACAGTCCTAATTCTAATTCATCAACTTGTAGACAACCCTGTATAACTTGCCATTGTGTAGTGTGGTGTTTACTACAGTTGAGCGAGTGGATCAGGTATTCTGAGCTGGTGTGATTGACAGGTGGCGGGGACTAATTTACATATTCGTAGAACCACGTATACTTAATGAAGCAAGGGTTTAGAGTTACATTTAAGTTATTTTAAGGCATGAAGAAATTATTTTTTTATGTCATTTGGATTGTCAAAGATGAATTATTAATTGCAGGGGGACTCTAAAGCTTCATAAGTTATACAGGCTCTTTGATATGTCCCGCCCAAACCTCCTGTTTCATTAAAAGGTGTTACTATAATGCAATTTCTGTCTTTTGTTTCTGTTTGCAGATATTTGGTTTTAGAGCATGTGTCAGGCGGAGAGCTGTTTGACTATCTGGTAAAGAAGGGCAGATTAACACCCAAAGAAGCTCGAAAGTTCTTCAGACAGATCATCTCAGCTCTGGACTTCTGCCACAGTCACTCAATATGGTGAGTGTGACCAGCCATTCCTGAACATGTTGGTCTGTTTTAATGGAAATTATTATAGCTGTGTTGAACACTTGGTGTCCAACCTCAATCCCAAATGCATTACACACAAACAAGTTATGAATTTGAACCTTATTAGTGTTTAAATGCTCCAAAGCACATCGAAAACTCAAAAATAAAAGCTTATCCAAAACATAAAGCCTCAGCAATGCTTCCTAAAAGCCAGTCCAGTCTAGTCTTTCCCACCTTTTTCACACTTAATAGATTTGAAGCGACCGGCGAGCTCGCGCAAACTCTTCCCTCTTGTGCTCGTTAAATTCATATTCATACCCCGGGGCTTTCGATTATAACCATATCAAGATATCAGACTCAAGCTCTTTTTTCTCTCAAAAGCCATCCGAGGCAAGGCAAAGCGAGGCACGTCGCCTCTCATAGTTTCTCTTCTTGATTTATGATCAGAGCCCTCATCCGAACTGCTTTTTTTTGGAGGGATCGGATGGTCTGAGGGAGGATTTACCATCATGAATCAAATCATGTGATATTCCCCTTTTTAAAATCATATTGCATGTCCAAATGGTGATTGAATGACCCATTCTATGTGTTTGTGTGTTTTTTATTGTGTGCTGAAAAGAATAACCACATCAATTGAAGACAAAATGGTGTTTTATGACTCAAAAAAGGGAAGAGAAACTGAGAATTCATGAGCTTCTTGATAGTTTTTCACACATCAGTGGCTTTTGCACTTTTAAACCTGAAACTCTTTATCCAATTGATTACAATTTGTCATCACAATAAAACCACAGCATAACCAAATTTGCTGACATGTTTAATTTGATGGAATATCTGAAGCTGTTATTTCTCTAAGCTGGTAATTTCGTTTGTTTTTGATAATTGGTCCTGTTTGGTTCACTGAAGCATAAAGTCGGGTTATGAAAATGGGAAAAGGTGAGGGCTTAACCAACGATGTATAATGATCATGTTCTTTTACAAACATCATTAGCAGATATTGACTTTTGAACCACATCATCAATTTTAATCGGGCCTTTTGTTTTGCAAATACCTTGTTGCACTGAAGGAAACCTTGGACAAATAGTATGAAATGGTGATTTAATGCACTTTTTTTCTTTCGCTGCTTTTTAGTCCTTCTATGAAGTTCCCACTCATGATAAATTGATATCATTTTGGCCAAATCCAAATGAACATGTTGGGCAACTATATGTATGGCTTTCTCTGTTTTTCCATCTACTGCTTTAAGGACTTTTTAGTGCTAATGAGAAAAAATGCAGAATGAAGAGCAAGGATGGCCATTAGGGAAGAAATTTCAGGTTTTATTGCTAAGGTTTATTACTATTCTTCATCAACAGTACATAAAATATCTAAAACTAAATTGTTTTGCAAACAGTCACATTTACAACTTAATTATCATCAATACCAATTAGGTTCTGCTATGATTTTGACTTCTGGCAGTGCCACAGATGCGTTTTCCAAGGGTTATGGTGTCGTTCATGTGCTCTCATCTCAACGTATGATTATTCTGACAGCGGTGACTTGAAGGCAAAATCCTTACTTTGAGCTGTACCTCTGAAACACTGAGAGAAGAAAAACCGACACCTGGATAAACGAGCAAATCCTCTCATTTAACGCTTAAGAGTGTTATCAAGCTGATGTATTTAGAGATAAAAGGGAGGTATTATGGGTAATCAGTGCGGGTCTTTTACACCACACACATACACATTTGCATTTGTGCACATCCACATACAGACAAGATGAAAGAATTCCCTCACAACAAAAGACTGCGGTTCAGGGATGCTATCAGATGGAAATAACATGGTACTTTGATACATACTATGGAACTGAATGATTACAGTTTTCTTGTACCATGGTGTTGAATGATACACAATATTGCCAAAAGTTTTGGGACGTCTGCCTTTGCATGCACATTAACTTTAATGACATCACATTTGTAACGCGGTTAGATGTTGTGGGAAGGAGGAGGCGGGAACTGGCGAACGTTCAACACAATTTCATATAAAATAAACAAATACAAAACGAAAGTAAAAGACAGCAGCCCCTCACGGACGACTGCTGTCACATAATAAAACATAAAAACCACAATATAAGTCCAGACCTGTCCTCTCTCGATCTCCACTGTTGTCGCTCCTCCTTTTTTGCTTCCGCTCGTCCGTGAGAGATACGAGACCGGTGTGTCACGCAGGTGTCGCTCATCATTAATCACGACACCGGCCTCGCGCCGTTCTCTCACAGCCCTCGGCCTCGTCCTGCTCGCCACAACATTCTTAATCCATAGGGTTTAATATAGAGTTGGACCACCCTTTGTAGCTATAACAGCTTCAACTCTTCTGAGAAGGCTGTCCACAAGGTTTAGGAGTGTGTTTATGGGAATTTTTGACCATTCTTCTAGAAACCAATTTGTGAGGTCAGGCACTGATGTTGGATGAGAAGTCCTGGCTCGCAGTCTCCTCTCTAATTCATCCCAAAGCTGTTCTGTTCATGTTGGAACAGGAGCATCCCCAAACTGTTCCCACAAAGTTGGGAGCATGAAATTGTCCAAAATGGCTTGGTATGCTGAAGCATTAAGAGTTCCTTTCACTGGAACTAAGGGGCCAAGACCCCACCCCTGAAAAACAACCCCACACCATAATCCCCCCTCCACCAAACTTTACACTTGGCACAATGCAGTCAGGCAAGTCCCGTTCTCCTGGCAACCGTCAAACCCAGACTCGTCCATGAGACAGAAAAGCGTGATTCGCCAGAGAACACGTCTCCACTGCTCTAGAGTCCAGTGGCGGTGGCTTTTGATGTAAGGCTTGGATGCAGCTGTTCGGCCATGGAAACCCATTCCATGAAGCTCTATGCACCGTTCTTGAGCAAATCTGAAGGCCAAACAAAGTTTGGAGGTCTGTAGCTATTGACTTTGCAGAAAGTTGGCGACTTCTGCGCACTGTGCGCCTCATCATGCGTTGACCCTGCACTGTGAACGTGGCCTACCACTTCGTGGCTGAGTTGCTGTTATTCCCAATTGCTTCCACTTTGTTATAATACCACTAACAGTTGACCGTAGAATATTTAGTAGTGAGGAAATTTCACGAATGGACCTATCCTGGTTCCACGCTTGAATTCACTTTCAGCTCCTGAGAGCGACCCATTCTTTCACAAATGTTTGTAGAAGTGTCTGCATGAATCATTGAACTCAATGATTTGGAGGGGTGTTCCAATAATTTAGGCAGTATAGTGTATCTTAAAGGATAAAGTCTTGGGGTAAATGATAAAGTAATCTCCAAGATCAGTAATAAACCTCTCCGTTTACACATGGTAATAAGATGCGTTTTGGTCAATTGGATCACAAATTGGACGACGTTAAATACAGGTGTGAATGGGGTCTAAAACGTTTTGGGCTTGTCTACTTTGGTCCACTTACAGAGGTAGTCGAAAACACATTCGACCAGATTGCTTTCGTAGTGTAAACGCTCATGTGGTCGAATGTGTTCAAACAGCCTCAAAAGACGCCTACTCTCAGACCAAAACGCAACTTGATGCCAGGTGTAAACAGGACCTTAGTGTGTCTCCTGAGTCCAACTGACTCAGTGTCTTGCTGTCTCTCGTCCGTGCATCATTTCTCAGAGCTGCAGGCCTCACGCAGAGCAGCAGTAGGGGCAGTATGCTACACCAGGGATGAGAAATGTCCCTGCCATACTGTCACACTTCCCTGGCTGTTTGCTTACTTCATATGTGAATGAGAGACGCCTGTTCCCTCTGATCTCATGCTGGGACAGTCAGCAGGGGATGATGAGAGAATTACCTACCCGATATTCTCTTTTTCCACTGCCGTCCTTTCCTATTTCAGTATTCGTCCCGCTCTTGTGATTTGTCTGGGAAGCTTTTTGTCTTTTTTGCTTGTCCGTTGTCTGTATTTTCCCTGTCTTTTTCTTTGCCTACACATATAACTTGCATATCAATTCCAAAACCTGCTTAGACAGCTTTTTAAGGCATCATAGGGGTGTATGACAGCTGTTTCAAAAGGTAGACAGCATAATTATACTTAAGTATGTGCATTAATTATGCTAATTAAACATTATGCATAATTACAATGATCTGCATCTCCATTTTCACCTTTTTGGGTTAACTGACACTTTAAGGTGATACAAATATGAATTGTGCAACATAAGCACATTGGAAAAACGTGCCTGTTTTATGCAAAACTCCAAAAAACACACATACAATATACAATTTGCTGCAGTTTCCAACTCAAATGAACACTAATGGCAGTAAAGCACCATTTTTTTGTAAACAGGGCCTACAATGAACACTCGCCAAGCGCCAAATGCAGTAAAAATCTGCTTTGTCGAGTAATCGCGGTAATTTTGATGGTGTCAATCACCAGTTGGCCGGTTACATTTTTATAAATGCAAACAATGCAATGTTGTGAGAACATCATCACGAATGTGTAAGCCTTGCCTGTTTAAATATTCAAGCACAAGACGAACCAAAAGGGAGCTCAATTCATTACTCACCAGAAATCCGCGTCTCAGACAGCGCGCCAATACTAAATTGAGTTCTCTTTCACATCATCTTGCATTTGAACGGACAAATTCACACAAAATTGTCAAAAAATGCCTGTCTCAGCAAGTATCCTAGTAAACATAGTCAGTTATGTCTTAAGTGAATGTAAACAGTTCAGAAATAAAATGCATTTGTACCAGTATATTGGATCCATGCTTTAAGTCTTAAAGTGACAGCAGCCTAATATACCTGGTGCTGTCTGCATTTTTAATGTTTATAAAACTTTGTTGTAAACAAAGTAAAAAGTCACTTACTGCTCTTGACTGAATAACTTTTGTAACTTTAATAAGGATTCATCTGTTTAATTTTAATTATACAGTGAAGACTAATCAGACTATATTTAAATTTATAACCTATTAATTAGGCTGGTAATTTTAGCTGTGATATCAAAATTGCAAAAGAGAACTGACTGATATCTAAACTTTTGGTGTCATAACTGCCTGTTTTTTTTAAAAACAGTTTCATGGACAGTAAAAAATATTTATAGCCGGTATTTTTTTTTAAAGTCACGAGCCATTGGAAGGTGTGGCAAAAATTTAGTTTAAGGCCCTGTTTGTAAACCAATACATTTGGACATTTGCATCACATAACCAATTCCATATGTACAGTATGGCTTTTCTGACAATAAACTTGTTCGGTAGCTCATCTGGTACAGCATCGCACTTGTGATGTGGAGCGCTTGTGTATGAGTCTTGTGAAACACGATAAAAGAGCTTATAGTTGCTTCAGCAAATGCACTTTCGCTTGCGTACTCACATCCATTTTTGATAACACTATCAGTTCCACAGTGTTGTGTTATGTACAACAACCACCAAAGTAATATAACATTCCCAGATTCACATTAATCTGTTTCAGATAAAACTGAATAAGCTTCTACCGCCACTCACTATATATCTTACTTTGAAAGTGTCACAAAACATGCAAGAAGCGACGTAAAAAATCAAGATGACTGACAAGTCAAGAAAAGCTGATTTCAAAATCAAGTTTTTAATGTTATTTTTATGTCTCTGTGGTGTTTTTAATATGCTTTAAGACAAACCATGAGCAAATTCATAAGTCAACATAATTCATTGCTGAGTATTTTCTCCTTAAAACTGCAGTGAACCAAAGACAGTCTCAAAAAACGCAGTTTGAAATCGCTGGTGTTTCTGACGTCACAAACTACCTTGTAACCAATCAGGTCAACGTGTGATCGTCAACGAGTGGATCTCTGAGCTGGAGTGAGTGAGTGGAGGCGGGGCTCATTTGCATATTCACAGAACCGTGTATAATAAATGAGGCAAGGGTGTAGAGTTACATTCAAGCTATTTTAAGGAAAAAACATGTAAATATGTAATTTTGATGATCAAAGATGAGTTTTAAGGGCTAAATGATTTGAATACAGGTGGACTTTAGAAATTAGTTTAATCTACTTTTAAAAATAACTTTTATGGATTTATTATATTATATTTCACACTTACCGTTGTTCAATAAAATATCGCGAGCGTCTTTTTTAAATAGGAATCCGCAGTCGTGAGTTTCACGTGAGGGTGAAAAAGTTGCCCACACAGATTTCACAGATTTCGGGCCCAATTTGCCCCGTAAATTATTGACAATGGACATTTTTTGCCCACTAAATTTTACTAATGCTACCGAACCTTATCATGTTGTTAGCGTAGCAACATGCTAACATCAAACCATTGGAATCAATTGAGTCGAGGGCTATTAAGTGGTCTGTAAAGTTGCTGCCTTCCAAATCACTTATTTAATAAGGTTTTCAAACAGAGCTAATGTTATACTGTTGAGCATCTACATGTTTTTATATACATACTGTATATATATATATAGATTTTTATTTTTTTTTTATTGTGATGGACAGACTGACTTGGCTATTTGAATCATGAGCGTTGTTCTTTAGACGTTTTAATAGCTGAAGGCCAAATGATCATTCCACATCTTTCTGTCCACCCATGAGATCATCTTTCTGGAGCTTCTAGACATGAATATTGTTCCAAATATAGCTACTAATAGAGTCCGTGTATGACAACGCCTGTCAGACAGAGCGTACATAAATACACCTAGCTGTCTAGCTGAAAGGAATAACTCTCCCAACCCATTTTTACTGATATTTGACTATATTGACTCACTTGACACCCACCTGCTCCAGAAATAACAGCCAGATATAAAGATCAGAGCAGTAGCACCCCCTTCCACCCCTTGGCGGTAATAAGAGTCAAGGAGATCATTTAAGAAATCTGAAATCAGCACAAATGCACTTTCTGTGCTTCTTTATTTGACTCTCTGAGTGCACTACTGTGTTATAAGGTTTTTATGTGCCACTAGAGAACGTTTTGGATGAGATCTTGGCTTTTGTAATAGGGTTACCACTGTGCTGGATCCCACTGTGATATCCCAAGTTGTCAATTCAGGGAGCCTAACGTTTTGTGTGGAAAACAGTCACTGGTTGTATCATCATTATCATCATGTTTGGCTTTTGGTGTAAAAATATGATCACTTTTGTATTGCTGTCAAAACGTGAAGCAAAAAACATGTATTTTTGATTTAAACGGAAAAAAATAGTACTGGATTTGATTTTATCCTTTGGGAATTGATTAAGGCATTCCATTTGTTTGCAGTTAACTGTTGATGATTACACTATTGGCACTTGTTGGTTAAAACGTATATTTCACTATTTCACACTTGATACAAATGCATAATGTCACATGAGGGCTGTCAAATTTTGTGGTATGCCACTGGATGGAACAAGTTGCATTTAGTTCTCATGACGACAATATGGGGTGATTAATTGTGCACAATAATAGGAATGTGCATCAAGAAAGTAAATTGGCCAAAATCAGATATCCAGCATGCAGAAAATCTAAAGCACTTAATATGTAGACATACATGTTTTGTAATTAAACTCTCTCATAATTAGACCGCTGTGAACAGCATGCGAGTAAGATTGCTAATGTACTATCGCATGTGCCTCCCGCTGCTCTTTACATTACAATAATGTAAAGCTTGTTCGAGTGCTAATTGAGCCTTTAAAATATGGTGGAAATTAAAGCAAAAAATGCTACAACAGGAGTTTTGGTACAGAATAATCTCTGATGCCAATGATACATTTTCTTGTTAGACTTGTATTTATTTATAAACAAGTTCATTCATTTTAGAAACTCACTCACTCACTCACTCACTCACTCACTCACTCACTCACTCACTCACTCACTCACTCACTCACTCCATCACTCACTCCATCATTCATTCACTCACTCACTCACTCACTCACTCACTCCATCATTCACTCACTCACCCACTCACTCACTCCATCATTCACTCACTCACTCACTCACTCACTCACTCACTCACTCACTCACTCACTCACTCACTCACTCACTCACTCCATCACTCACTCTCACTCACTCACTCACTCACTCACTCACTCTCACTCACTCCATCACTCACTCTCACTCACTCTCACTCACTCACTCACTCACTCACTCACTCACTCACTCACTCACTCACTCACTCACTCACTCACTCACTCACTCACTCACTCCATCACTCACTCTCACTCACTCACTCACTCACTCACTCACTCACTCACTCACTCACTCACTCACTCACTCCATCATTCACTCACTCACTCACTCACTCACTCCATCATTCACTCACTCACTCACTCACTCATCACTCACTCCATCACTCACTCACTCACTCACTCACTCACTCACTCACTCACTCACTCACTCCATCACTCACTCACTCACTCACTCACTCACTCACTCACTCACTCACTCACTCACTCACTCACTCACTCACTCTATCACTCTATCACTCTATCACTCACTCACTCACTCACTCCATCATTCACTCACTCACTCACTCACTCCATCATTCACTCACTCACTCACTCCATCATTCACTCACTCACTCACTCACTCACTCACTCACTCACTCACTCACTCCATCATTCACTCACTCACTCACTCACTCACTCACTCACTCACTCACTCACTCACTCACTCACTCACTCACTCACTCACTCACTCACTCACTCACTCACTCCATCATTCACTCACTCACTCACTCACTCACTCACTCACTCACTCACTCACTCACTCGTTGTCTTATTGAATATGACAGCCTGGAGAAGACCGGTCGGGAGCAGGATTGGGTGGATTCAGGGAAATTACAGAAGTTTAGCTCAAACTAATCATTGATGTTTCTTAATTGATGTTAAGCACCAAAACACAACTTGTTGGAGCTGACAAACAACACACCAGACCAGTAATCTTTAAGTATGCAGATGCTAAACAGATACATTTTATTAGGCTTTTATAGGAATGAATATTTCAGCCACAACTGCCGTTTTGACGGCCACCATAAAAAAAACATATTAAGCAACATTTAAATGCAGATCTCTATCACCAAACAACACAACAACGTGTGCGTAACAGTTTTAAACTATCACTGGGACAATAAATATGCAATTTAAGATCTCACAGCAGACTGGGGAAACATTTGGTGCCTCTGCGCCCTCAGTGGCCGAAACCAACACCATACTATCAAAAGCATCATGGGATGTTTTATTACCACAACCAAACTAACACGTTTCTCCATTAACCTCTAGACCAGAGGGGTGGAAATTAACCTCACAGCTGTTCGATTTGGTAAATATATAGTCAGTCGCTGATCATATCAACAAACCGTTTCTGTTCAGGAGAGATTACAGCGTCTGGGTCACGTTAATGTGTCAGGAAGAGACTTTAAAGAGCCGTTACTGATGTTACCGGTGTGACGGCTAATAAACCTCACCTCTGCAATTTGTCCCATGAACATCGTTGAGGTATAAATCTTTTCATATTCAGTTTTATTAGCCCATATGGGATTCAGGTTCATAAATGTGTTTGTGTGTGTTTTTATTTTTATTTTTTATGTTCACTTTGAGTGTCACTGTCACTTTAAATTTCCATCAAGTAACAAACAAACACTACAAATATCAAATGGTTATGACAAAAATAAATAAAAATAAAATCAGAAAAACAGACAAAAAAAATCCTACAAATGTAATCACATAAATTTGTCATACTGAAATGCATATTCTAATATAAAATAGTTTTTTCAGACAACTTTAGGCTATTTGAAACAACATTTGAAAAGAATATCGTTGTTTTATCATGTTTTTATATCTATTACTGTATATAGATTCAAAGTAATTCATATTTTTATCTGTGACTCATAAGCCCGTAAAATGAAATCTTTACCTGCGATATTCTCTGGACCTCAGAGCAACCAAAATCTGTACTCTGTCGAAGTAAAAATGTACTAATGGAAATAATTACTCAAATTGTAGTAAAAGTAACAATGTTACAAATGTCTTGAGTAAGAGTAGAAAAGTATCCAATGAAAATACTAGTGAGTACTAGTTACTTCAGATCTGATTCAGAACAAGAAGGATGATGATGAAGTCATTGAAATATTACAATAGAATTAAAAGAATTATTTTATTCGCGAATGGGACATCGATCATGCCCCAGTTAAAAGAGACAGTGCGCTAACGACAGGAATGTCGCCCAGTGTAACAGAAAGTGTAACAGAGTAAGTAAAATAATTTTTTTGTCATTAGAAATGAGTAAGAATGAAAGTACACCCACCTTTAAATATAAATATTCTCCAAAAATGTACTTAAGTAAATGTAATAAGAGTAAATATAGCGTGTTACTACCCACCTCTGGTGGACCTGGATTCAAATTTTCTAAAAGTTAACCTGAGCTGAGAATGTTAAACTATTATTAGTAGATTTATGAAAGTGTTTTGAAATTAGCCATATTTTCACTATTTTTTTTCTTCTTCTTTTAATCATTTAAAACTCTTTAAAATGTATCTTAATCTACCTAGAGTTTTATTTTATGAGATCTATTTTCTTTTTATTTGCTTTGGTGTTTTTTGTTTTGTTTTGTTCTGTTCACATTGTAGCCTGTTTTGTTTTTTTTTTTTTTTTTTTTGTTTTGTTTTGTTTTGTTTTGTTTTGTTTTTGTTTTGTTCACATTGTAGCCTGTTTTGTTTTTTGTTTACATTGTAGCCTGTTTTGTTTTGTTTTGTTCACATTGTAGCCTGTTTTGTTTTGTTTTGTTCTGTTCACATTGTAGCCTGTTTTGTTTTGTTTTGTTTTGTTTTGTTTTGTTTTGTTTTGTTTTGTTTTGTTTTGTTTTGTTTTGTTTTTGTTTTGTTTTTTGTTTACATTGTAGCCTGTTTTGTTTTGTTTTGTTTTGTTCACATTGTAGCCTGGCATGTTTTGTTTTGTTTTGTTTTGTCCACAATACTTTTATTTCTTATGCACCAAAACTTGGAAACTGTCATCTTGCGTCACACAGTAAGAAGTGGGGCAACAAATTAATTAAGAGAAAGTTTTAATTCATTAAGACAGTTATAAGAAGCTCGTTCATGTCAGCCCGTGGTCAGATGAGCTCAACATCAGACACTGAGACAGCGGGCATCTGTCATCTCCTCCCACAGGGTCTCGTAGAGTAGCAGTGCTGGAAGAAAGAGAAGAAACAGAGATCATTGAAAACTGAAAGTGAAAGTGAAAGTGACATGTGAAGGCCAAGTATGTAACACATACTCGGAAGCTGTCCTCTGCATTTAACCCATCCAAGTGAGAGCACACACATTAGGAGACCTTCGGGTTGCCAGTCCAACTCTCTAACCATTAGGCCCCACAACTGCCCCACAACCACTGATACAAGACCTGAGAGAAATCATCGTGTCATGCCACAGTTTCCACATGTCATTTGAATATCTCTTTGTCTTGTCTCGGAAACAGTCACAGGGACCTGAAGCCGGAGAACCTGTTGCTGGATGAGAAGAATAACATCAGGATAGCAGACTTTGGGATGGCGTCTCTGCAGGTGGGGGACAGTCTGCTGGAAACCAGCTGTGGGTGAGTGAACATGAGCAATATTATAACACTTATTATGATGAGGACAAGCCCTGTGTTCAGCTCAGGCAGTGTAGGACGTCAGTCATTCTCCTCTTACCTCCTTGAGCTAAGCTTTAGTCACACTAAATATATGTGTAAAGAATAGCACGTCCTCCATAGTTGCTTAACCCTATAAAGCCTACTGTATCATATTTAATATGCACAATTCTAAGACCTCTAAATAAGTATAATTTTAAAAGTACTGATTTTAATAAAGTAAGAAAAACTTTTATATCATTATTAATATTCTAAGATGAACACTCTTAGGCAACTTATGTTTACTTGTTTATCCATACTTTTTTTTTTAAGGAAAATCATGTTAAAATGTGAGTATCAAATATGATGCATCAGGCTTTTGAGGAACGTTAATTTGTACATCTGTCAATCATTATTGTATTGCCTTGTTTTGCCCCCACAATACAAGTTACAAAGCTTTGATTACAAAACCAAACATCTTACAAATATTCTGAGATATAGAGTGACAACTGATATTTATATGCACTTTATGTAAGTAGGCTGTTATACAGTTATAAAGATTTCATTGATCTACATTATATAAATAATACTTTTTGGCCATATAAATATCAGCAACTGCACCAAATTGCATATTTTTCATCATCAAAATGCGTTAGAAATCGTCACATCCGTTTTTTTTTCAATGGTGAAATGAAACACATTACATTAGTTTAAAGACTGATAATTAAGTATAGTGGAGACTTAAATGGTTCAAGTTAATTTAGCACAATACAATAGTGTTTTGGCGGAAAACTAAATATATGTGTTATTTTAAGAAAAGATATTTAAGTGAAACGAATAGTGCCACAAAACCTTTTTTAAGTGGACTCACTGCGCTTATAACGTCACAGACTGCCGTCGGTCAATAATTTGGCTTATTTTACTTCTGTACCTTTAAGACTTCATACTAATATATTATATATAAATAATGCCTGTTATGATTGGCTAACTTTTTTTGCATCTGAAATGAGTAACAGCGTCTCTGCCGAGGTTCTGGGACAGGCTAGGAAGGAGCTTTGAGTTGTAAATATTCAGTATTTTTTTATTTAAACAAGCAAAAAACATCCTGTTTTTCATCATTATAAATCTACAACTTTAGCTCATAAAAATGTCACAATCTGCAAAATTAATTAATCTAGGCTTGTTTATGTAAAATATGATTTCTTGTTGTGAATTTTTGAATGTGATATATGACCTGAACATATATATTACATGTTCAGTCTATAGGCGCGTTACAAAGTGACATCGCCCTCTAATGGCCTGGCTGCAGAATTCAGCGCTTTTAGTCGTTTTCGTGGATCCGTGCGAACGGGGATCGTTTTGACAATGTTGACGTTTTTAGTACATCATTGTTGAATAAATGTTCCCTCAGATTTGCCCAAACGTATCATTGTTCGCTGCTTTCAGCTCCTTGTCAGTCACACAGTGTCCACACAGATCTCTGGGACTCAAAAATCATGAGAGAGAGAGAGAGAGAGAGAGAGAGAGAGAGAGAGAGAGAGAGAGAGAGAGGGAGGTCATTCTTCCTTTGCTCATCGGTGACTCTATAGACATGCTCACTCAGGAGTAAAGCATTACCTTGAATCACACACATTACACTGCACCACAGTGACTCACCATGATCTTATCTGGAAATTATGGAAGACTAGAAGTACAACTTCAAAAATGTATCAATTATCAATTATTAATTAAAAAATAGGTAATAAAATAAATAGATGTCCTTTCAAAAGCATTCACTACCTTTCAAAAGTTTGGGGCAGGTTAGATTCTCACAAGGCTGCAGATATGTGATCAAAAATACAGAAAAAGCAGCAATATTGTGAAATATTATTACCATTTAAAATAACTGTGTATTGCTCCAGTCTTCAGTGTCACATGATCCTTTGATTATTATCAGTGTTGAAAACAGTTGTGCTGCTTAACATGTTTGTGGAAATTCTTTGATGAATATTTTCAGGATTCTGTGATGACTTGAAAGGAGGGTTATTATGAACTAAAACTAAAACCATTAAAAAATCTATTACTTAAAGTAAAATAATCTGCATTTAAATGTTTTTAAAAAGTATTCTTATTTTATTACATGTAGTTGCCAAGCCACTTTAGTTTAACTTGATGTATTAAAATAACTCTAAACCAAAACTGAAGGAAAAAAACAAATAAAAATATAAAACAACAAAATTACTAAATGTTTAACTAAACGTAAAATGTTCATTTTAAAATATTAAATATAAAACTATAATAGTATCTCAATGATACTAAAATCATGTTGATAGAAAGTAAAAAAAATATAACTTATTTGAAATAAACAAATGTAACCTTGTTAATACTTATAATTTCACTTTTGAACAATTGAATGCAATTGCTAAATAAATGAATAATTCATCCATTTGCCAGTTGAGATTAAAACATGTCAGTGTACCAATGTGGAATCAGCCAATGAACTCTCAGCTGAGTTTCATGACACGCCCCCTCTGACATCATAAGTGTGATCATCTGTCATGAAAACCCAGTGCTTTCTTTTCTTCCGTTGTTTGGTCGAGGCCTGGTGTGAAGAGATAGGAGCCCGACTCATTTACTGCCCTTTATTTCTTTCTTAATGTAATCATTTCTCCTTTCAAAAAGCGACTCTGCCCCCCACACATGCCATAAAACCTTTAGCCTTTTGTCAGTTGATTAATTTTGCCATGCTTGCCCGACCTTTAGGATTACCCTCAGACATGGCCATAGATTAAAGCCCAACGCAATAAAATCAGCACGCTCCCGTACATGAGTCGCCTCATGTTATATACGATCACAGCTCTGCAGAGGTCAAGCGGGACCATCCTGTACCGTCCCGAACACATCAGGTCAGGATACAGGACAGGGAGTCACAGAAGCCTCCCAGCGCCCTGACTCAACATCGGCTATCAGAGCGAATCTGTTCGGGTCCCATCATCCTAAAAATGATCTGCAAAGCGGCTTCGTGTTGATTCTGGGCCGGATGTCCTTGACGTTTCCAGTGACCCCGAAACTATTTTAACCCCCCACCCTGAAGGGCTTTATTCTGTGATAGTATCAGTACATTATCTACTATTACTATTTCATAGTTTCTTAGTAAATAAATACTAAGATGTACATGGATACACAATATAAATTAATATAAGTCAAAAATGTTTATTTTTTATTTGTAGATTTGAGAAAGTCAAGAAAAGTTGAACTTTTATGCAAAAGTAGAGCAACTTTATCGTTATTAGTGTTTTTTTTGTGTGTGTTTTTTTGTTTATTAGTCATTTTGAAGGGAGACGGCAGAGATCATGTGACCCCCTCCTCTCAGCTACTGTAATGATGGAAATATGAAGGAAAAATAGATCCTGGCTGTTTACAGTTTTACTGACTTCTTTTCTTTATTATAATTTATACATTTATTTATTAATTTATCATTTATATAATTAATATAAATAATTATTCGTGTAACATTTGATTTGGCTCACACCAATGAATGCCTTTTTACCCAATCCGGCATCAGATAATATGAGCATTATTGATTCTGAGCTTCATGGATGCCTTCCGCTGGTGTTTACGGTGTTTATTTTTGTATCCCTATTACCATGCACCATTTTGGCTTAATGATCATTGTACATTACAGCAAAAAAAAAAAGAGACATTTGAACCCATATGTCTGATGGTTTGCACACCCACATCAGTTATGAGGCATCTAATATCTGCTGTCATTGAGGAGTTTTTCAGGAACGAGAGGGGAAATGAGCTCTAGCAAACAGCTTGGAGTGGATAAATGATCCGGCACACGTTCTGCAGGGTTCCTCCATAAACTCATCCGTTAATGGGTCTATTTTTAGCTCTAATTTGCCTTCCTCATCAACATAAACAATGAAAGCATTTTACGGCCTTAAAACATCCGATTCGTTTTGATCTCTCAGATGTAACGCACCTGCTTTACATGAAAACAACTGAAATGCTGTGGTTATGCCAACAGAATCATAATAATCAAGCAGGCCGGTCTAGGCTAATGTGTTGAAGGCAATACGTTTGGAGTAAAAATGCAGTCTGTTTTGATGTGTGCTGAACAGCTTCAATGTTTTATGAAAACATAATGGCAGCTTGTTGTTTGGACCGTACTTTAAAAAAAAGATGGACGGCACATCTTTCCACTAAAGATGAATCAACCCATTATGCTGGGTTAAATAAACAACCCAATTTAGTGGGTGAAATTAACCCAACATGTGTTCATTTTAATTGGGTAACCCAAATTGGGTTACAAACGAAGGCAAAATATCCCATAAATGGTCGTTGGCGATTACGTGAGGTGGAGACACGGTATCAAGGCCCCGCCCACACTCCCAATCCCGCAGACTCATTCGCAGTCACAGCTGTCAATCATCACGTTACACTCTAAAAAACACTGGGTTAAAAACAACCCAATTTGGGTTACCCAATTAAAATGAACACATGTTGGGTTCATTTTACCTACTAAATTGGGTTGTTTATTTAACCCAGCATAATGGGTTGATTCATTTTTACTATAGTACTAGCTTTTTTATTATTATTTTACTTCATACATGAATTAATGTTGACGAATTAACTTAAATCCTCTAAAATTGAAAAATAAATAAATACTCGACACAACCACTGGTTTCTTTGATAATTCCTTTTTTTAAATCATATTTTACAGTATAGCATATTTTATATAGATTTGAATACATATTGCATATATTTTAAGCTCGTTTAACAAATATTAGAAGTAAAAATTAAGAAGTACTTCAAGTGTAATGGACCAGTCTATGTTGTCCCGTTTCCACCGTAACGGCGCTGGATCTCGTGCCGGAGCTTGTGTCATGTTTTAACTTCAGACTGCCGCCCTGCTTTTCACTCGTAGCCGAAATATGACTGACTCCATAACCTGTCCATAAACAATCAGTGTACAGTTCTGAGAACATATTTGATCTTTTAAGAATTTATATTCTGTATCTTTTTTTGAATAAAATCATAACATTTTATGCAACTTGCAAGGCACCAGGCGTTTCCATCACGATATACCAATTAAACGATATACAGCATAATAATGAATTTATAGATACAAAAAATGTACACAAACCTGTATTTTACCGAAGACATACACCCATTTGACGGAGCTGCACGGCTCTCTCCTGAAGAACAGTGTCAGTGGCAAAAAGCCCACAGTAAATAACTCAAACACTGGGTTGTTACGTCTGATCCAGGAGCTGGGTAACACAAAAACTACCCAAATACTGGGCTGTTACGCCTGACCCAGGATCTGGGTAAGACAAAAACTATCCAAACACTGGGTTGTTACGTCTGATCCAGGATCTGGGTAACACAAAAACTACCCAAACACTGTTTTTTTATGTCTGACCCAGGATCTGGGTTACACCAAAACTACCCAAACATTGGGTTGTTACGCCTGACCCAGGATATGGTTTACACCAAAACTACCCAAACATTGGGCTGTTACGCCTGACCCAGGATATGGGTTACACCAAAACTACCCAAACACTGGGTTGTTACGTCTGATCCAGGAGCTGGGTAACACAAAATCTACCCAAACACTGAAATAATAACCAAATATGTTTACCCAAAAAGCTCAACCCAGGATTTGGGTAGAAAAAATACCCCAATATTTTTAGTTTTTTTTAGGGTTATTTGTACACCCTGTTTATATAGCATCAAATAACTACCTAAAATGACTGAAGCCATCTTTAAAAAAATAAAAATAATTAAGTCTAATTGGATTTTTCTTAGTTTGGTTCGAGTCCCGTTTGATTACATGTAGAGGGCGGGGTTTATTACCTATACTGGGTAAAGCCACCAGGGGGCGATCAAAATGCTGTGGCTTCGCGTTTTAGGACATGTGCAACACACTTGATTAGGACCAATAAATCCACCAGTCCAAGAACCAACTTCTGTTGCAATATTAATAACGAAAGAGTTTTGTCACATATTTGTAGCATATTCTATAAGACCATGTGCTTTGGCAACTTTATCTGAGATAAAGACTTAATTAGCTTTGACAGATCGGCTACACTAACTTATACTTTGAGTTGTCCTCCTGATCTGCTCTTGTTAAAGTCTCACTGAAGTCAAGTCAAGTCACCTTTATTTATACTGTATAGCGCTTTTTACAATACAGATTGTATCAAAGCAGCTTCACAGTGATAACATTAAAATAATAAATAGAAGAAAATTGCGTCATCATCCACCCTAAGTAAGGCAGATCAGTAATATTGTTGAATATGAAATGTCCCCAACTAAGCAAGCCAAAAGCCAAGGCGACAGTGGCAAGGAACCAAAACTCCATCAGTGACAGAATGGAGAAAGAAACCTTGGGAGAAACCAGACTCAGTCGGGGCCAGTTCTCCTCTGGCCAACGAGCGAACAGTGTATGATTATGATCCAGGCAGCATTACAGGTCAGAAGTCAGATTGGATCAGAACATTCAGAATATTTATCCAGTTCCATCTGGTTGGAAGTCGGAGTCATCACGCCAGTATGGAGACGAGTTTATTGAGGATCAGTGCCGATGGCTGTCGTGTCTATGAGGCCTTCACAGGGCTGAAGTGTCTTGGAACACACAGCTTTGTTTGATGCATTGACGTAATTTCCACTGAAACAGGAAGTTAAGGCGGGACATATTGAATGGCTCCTCCCCCTTTCCAAACAGCCAATAGCGTTTAGTTTACCTCGCAGACTGCAAGTCGTACTTGACAGCCCCATGGAAGCGAATCCGAGCGCTGATGATACGCTGGATTCAATGGTAGAGGTGTGAATAAATTCTAGACATTTCATTCTTAACAAACATACAGTTGGAAAACGGAATAAAACTCGAGCGTTTGAGGAACTGAACAACATCTCCAAACCAATACTGATCCTGACATGTCAACGGTCGCTTTAGCCAGGTGGTGTTTATAGCATAGGGGGCGGAGCTTTAGATTCTGGAGAGCATTTGATTGGACAGAAGATGTGATGAGAAGCTGAAGTCTGCGGTGATGTCATAAAAATCCGTGATCCATTTTAGCGGAAGTGAGAGACTGTAAGTTATGAATGCTTGTATCTCCTAAATGCGAATTTTGTCATTGTTTTGGACACACAGCAGCTTTTCATAACCTTAAGGCTAACATATTCATACTAAAATCTAAAAAACGTACATTCAGGGGGCCTTTAAGCCCGAACGGCAGCTTAATAGTTGACGGTTGCAGTGTTTCTGAATGCAGCTGGAGTTCTTCAAGTCCAACACGTTTAGCTCTCACTAACTGGATCCACATTTGCATAGATGCGCGCTTGTAAAGGTTTTTGAGGGATCATGGGAGATGTTTGCAGCTTACTGAGAAACTCTCCCAATAATATGATTAACTCTGAACGTGCCTGTTTATCTCTGAAAAAGAAAACGCGGGAAGAGTCTCAAGCGTAGATGCACAACACTGCTGTAGAATAGGATTTGTCAGGAAAGATTAATGGAGACAGGATGTCAGCTGGTGTAACAGGATGTGATGTCAACATTTTGTGACCCTAATTACTCTGAGAAGATGTTCTCTTCTTCTTTAGTGTGTCTTTGTGTCCCTCCAACCACATCTTGATATTAATCATTCTAAGCAAACAGTGTCAGACGTCACGGATCAGTGCCACTAAAAAACTCATAGTGCTTTTGCTTCTGAGTGTTACAGCTGTTGTAGTGATCTGTGAGTTGTCTTCGAAGATTTCATATTTTTTGTTAGACAGAAATAATAGAGTGACAGGAATTATTTTGGAGAGAGTAAGATCAGGAGATGTTGCAGATCAGCGTTTTCTGTTCACCAAGGCTGCATTTATTTGATCAAAAATACAGTGAAAAAGTTACATTGTGAAATATTATTACAATTTGAAAAAAATTATTTTCTACTTTAATGTTATTTAAAATGTAATGTATTCCACACGATTTTCAGTCTGCATTGTCGCATTAAATCATTATGGACAGTATTTCTGTGCTCTGAAAATCAGGACTTTTGAACTGTTTGGTTTAGTTTTTCATGTTTTAGATAAAATATATGTTGGCCATTTTTGTACTGTCTATTGTCACAGTGGTGCATATTAATAAATGAATATAAGAGCTGCACAAATCTGAATATATATATATATTAGGGCTGTCAAAAGATTAATCGCGATTAATCGAATCCAAAATAAAAGTTTGTGTTTACATAATATTATGTAAACACAAACTTTTATTTTGCATGCGATTAATCGCAATTAATCTTTTGACAGCCCTAATATATATATATATATATAATTTTTTTTTTTCTGAATAGACTAGGTTCTGACAAAATGTTAATTTAATATTTTATTTTAATTTATGTAATTATTTTTTTTAAATCGTTTTGAATGAATGATTCAATGACTCACTCAAAAAAAAATTCTTTCATGAATCAGTGTTTTCTTGAATGATTGACATTTTAAACAATCACTAATCACTTATTAATGTAATTGATATTACAATATATTTAATATAATATTTTTATATAATTATTTAATGTAATTCTAATTATTCTGTGTTCATTTAGTGTGAAAACCATTTTATAATAATACAAAAATTATAATAAAATTAGGGCTGTCAAACGATTAATCGCGATTAATCGCATCCAAAATAAAAGTTTGTGTTTACATAATTTGTGTCTGTGTACGGAGTATAATTATTTTCTATATATAAATACACACACATGCATATATATATTTAAGAAAATGTGTTATTTATATATAAAATATTTATATATAATATAAATTATATATAATATAAATATATATACACAGTATATACATGCAAATATTTCTTAAATATATACATGCATGTGTGTGTATTTATATATAGAAAATAATTATACACCATACACAGACATAAATTATGTAAACACAAACTTTTATTTTGGATGCGATTAATCGCGATTAATCGTTTGACAGCCCTAAATAAAATATAATAAAAAATAATTATTTAAAATATATATATATATTTGTTAGTATTTGTAAGATATATATATATATATATAAAAAAATAAAATGAAATAAATAAGATAAAAATGCTGAGAGATTATTGTACACATTTATTACTGCCAGTAACTCTAGCTGATGTCTTTTCACAGATCTCCTCATTATGCGTGTCCTGAAGTGATCCGGGTGAGTAATACTTTTACTTTGTGGAAGAAAAAAGAGAATTCTGAATGGAAGAGCTGATCTCTAATGAGAGTTGTTGCTTTTGCACTCTGTGTTCTAGGGAGAGAAGTATGACGGAAGGAAAGCAGACGTTTGGAGCTGTGGGGTCATCCTCTTCGCCCTGTTGGTGGTGAGTCACTCGAGACTTTACCTCGGACAAACTAACATGTCTGTCAACAATTACTCACATTCATGTTGTTCTAAACCCATTGTCATTCATTTCTTCTGAGAAACATAAAATATGTTTGCATTCAGTTTGGAAGAAAGATTAAAGAGCTAGATATTTTCCCTTCAGTTCACAAACAACATTCAAACACATTTTATTATGTTGCTGATTTGAAAGGTGCGCTGGATATTGAAGATAAAGTCATGTTTTCAGAATGCCATCATCGAGAAATGGTATTTTGTGAAAAGGAACATGCATATGTGAATGAAGGCTGGGAATTGATGTTTCTAAGTGAGCAAGTGTTGGACGCACCTCTGCACTGCATTATTAGCAGATTTGATCTGAATGGTTTTGGACCGCAGCGATGTCCCAGGAGGTCCCGCTCAGTTGAAATGCTCCTGTTCTGTTTGGAGAGTAAAAACCGAGAGTCTGAGAGGTTTATTTCTCCACGCTGAGACACTGTTCTGCTTTTAAACCACAGCTGGATTGTTTTTGACGTTGTAGAAATGATGAGTGAGTTTCTTCAGAGATTATTCTGTGTACCTGCAGAACTGCACATTACATTCAAACAACCACTTTTCTTTTTTCCCCCGTCACCTCATCTTGTCTCTTCTCCTGTCCTCTTTTATCTTTTTTATGTCATCTCATTTCGTCTTGTCTCATGTGATCTCGTCTCGTTTTGTCTCTTCTTTTCTCATCTCATTTTGTCTCATCTTGCATCATCAAGTTTTTGTCCCTTCTTTCATTTTGTCTCGTTTCGTTTGATCTTGTCAAGTTCTTCTGTTTTTCTCTGGTCTTTTTGTTCTCTTCTTTCATTCTGTCTAGTTTGTCTTAACTCGTTTCATTTTGTCTCATCTCCAGTTGTTTCGTCTCTTCAGTTTTCGTCTCGTCTCATCCCACCGCATCTCAGTTTATCTCGGCTCATGTCACCTTGTCTCATCTTGTTGTATTTCATTTGGTCTTATTTTGCTTGGTCTCATGCCATATTGTTTTGTCTCCTCTTCTGTTTTACTTTCATCTCATTGCTTCTCATCTCATGTCACTTTGTCTTGTCTTATTTTTGTATTTTGTCTCATTTCGTTTGATCTTGTCAAGTTCTTCTGTTTTTCTCTTGTCTTATCTCATTTAGTCTGAGCTCTTTTCACCTCGTCTTTTGTTTGTCTAGTTCGTCTTTTCTCTTGTTTCATTTAGTCTCATCTCAAGTTGTTTTGTCTCTTCTCTTCAGTTTTCGTCTCGTCTCATCTCATCCCACTGCATCTCAGTTTATTTCGGCTCATGTCACCTTGACTCTTGACTCTTTTTCGTCTCATCTTTTTTATTTTGTCTCATCTTGTTGCATTTAATTTTGTCTCGTTTTGTTTGGTCTTGTGCCATATTGTTTTGTCTCTTCTCTTCTCTTCTCTTCTCTTCTCTTCTCTTCTCTTCTCTTCTCTTCTCTTCTCTTCTCTTCTCTTCTCTTCTCTTCTCTTCTCTTCTCTTCTCTTCTCTCTCACTTCTCTTCTCTTCTCTCTTCACTTCTCTTCTCTTCTCTCTTCACTTCTCTTCTCCTCTTCTCTTCTCTTCTCTTCTCTCTTCACTTCTCTTCTCTTCTCCTCTTCTCTTCTCTTCTCTCTTCACTTCACTTCTCTTCTCCTCTTCTCTTCTCTTCTCTTCTCTTCTCTCTTCACTTCTCTTCTCTTCTCTTCTCTTCTCTTCTCTTCTCTTCTCTCTTCGCTTCTCTTCTCCTCTTCTCTTCTCTTCTCTTCTCTTCTCTTCTCTTCTCTTCTCTTCTCTTCTCTCTTCACTTCTCTTCTCTTCTCTTCTCTTCTCTTCTCTTCTCTTCTCTTCTCTTCTCTTCTCTTCTCTTCTCTTCTCTCTTCACTTCTCTTCTCCTCTCTTCTCTTCTCTTCTCTTCTCTCTTCACTTCTCTTCTCTTCTCTCTTCACTTCTTCTCTTCTCTCTTCACTTCTCTTCTCTTCTCTTCTCTCTTCACTTCTCTTCTCTCCTCCTCTCTTCTCTTCTCTTCTCTTCTCTTCTCTTCTCTTCTCTTCTCTTCTCTTCTCTTCTCTTCTCTTCTCTCTTCACTTCTCTTCTCTTCTCTCTTCACTTCACTTCTCCTCTTCTCTTCTCTTCTCTTCTCTTCTCTTCTCTCTTCTCCTCTTCTCCTCTTCTCCTCTTCTCCTCTCCTCTTCTCTCCTCTTCTCTCCTCTTCTCTTCTCTTCTCTTCTCTTCTCTTCTCTTCTCTTCTCTTCTCTTCTCTTCTCTTCTCTTCTCTTCTCTGCTCTCTTCTCTTCTCTTCTCTTCTCTTCTCTTCTCTTCTCTTCTCTTCTCTTCTCATTGAATCTTGTCTCATGTCACCTTGTCTCGAATAATTTTTTTGGTCTTGTCTCTTCTCTTTTGTTTTCTTCTCTGAGGATCACTGCTCTCATCTCATTGTCTCATTCATGTCTTGTTGTCAATTCTCATCTTATATTTTGTCATCATACTGAGATTTTTATCTTTAGTCTCTGCTCTTTTTTTAATTTGGTTTTTAACCCCATCTTGTTTTGTTTTATCTATTCTAATGGCATCTCATTTTGTCTTATCTCATGTTGTCTTGTTTTCTTCATTCACTTAAACTCATCTAACTGCATCTCGTGTCGTCTTGTCTCACTATGTCTCACCTCCTCATCAGTCTTTCATTTTGTCTCAACTCATTTCACCTCGTTTATCTTGTCAGTCTTCAGAACTCATTGCATCTTGTTTTGTCTCGTCTCACATTTCTTTTCTTTTTTTACTTTGTTCTTCTGAAGTTCACTCATTCGTCCCTTTATGAAATATATATACAGTATATATTGACCTGATGCAGAAAGGCAGACGGTTCCAAAACCAAAAACAAAATTGACTGCTGGCAGATGAACTGTGCTTCTGTAGACGTACTCTATGCTGAATACACAAAATCCTCTCAGATCCAAAGTGATTGGAGTGCATTTATGCTCTCATCCTGTCTCTTTAGTTTTTTGTTATTCCTCTGTTTTGTTTTTTCATCAGAAATGAAACCTCTTCATCCTCATCTATAGCATGTCAGCAGTACACACATGAAAAAGTTGCAGAGCAAGATTTAATAAATGAAAACTTAGCATTTATGGGTCAATCCTCTAAGCACTTTTCTTCTAATTTGTTTTATTTTCCATCAATCCTCATTTACTCTGTATTTCCCCTCAGACTGATGCATTGTCTTTCTTTTGTTGTCTGTGTCTTTCTTTCAGGGCGCTCTGCCGTTTGACGATGATAATTTACGAAACTTGTTAGAAAAAGTGAAGCTGGGGGTGTTTCACATGCCCCATTTTATTCCACCGGACTGCCAGAACCTTCTGCGAGGAATGATCGAGGTCGAAGCTGGGAAACGGTTACCGGTAAGTTCTGCCATACTACTGTGCTTGAACTGATGGGATCATGCCAGATGTTTTTATGGTTTTAGTTACATAACATCCGTTTCATACAGTATATATAAAATCAATTTTAATTTAATTTGAATCCTGGTAAACTAACTAGTAATTTTAGGATGTGTTCACACTTGTAGTTCGGTTCGCTTGGTTCGTTTAGTCCGAAAACAAAACAAAAAACATTTAGTCCTGGTCCGCTTAGCATTCACATTGGCATTTTTAACACTGAACCTAAAGATACCGACCCTAAAGCCATAAGGATATGTTCACAACCTGATTGGTCGGCTTTTATGACGTAGATTTTGCAACGGAACTTACCGAACATACAGAACAATGCTGTGTTCTGGGATAAATGCACTTGTTGTATGTCCGAAGCTACATATGATGGTGTTTTGACCAGCTGAGAACTCGTGAAGAGCTTTTAAAATGTGTAAAGGAGTCAAAACAGTAGCAGGAATCCCTCCCTCACACACACACATGAAGATCTGCTGCGAGGAGATGCGGTTCTGACTCCTGTACTGAACTGTGATGGGCAACATCGCAACTTATGCTTATGCTTGAGCTTTCTGTCCTTTTTAGGGGCGCGTCTTGTGACATCATGTCCCAATTTTGGTTCATTTACATGTCTTTGGTCCGTGTTGCGTTCATATTTAATTCGAAACCACACCAGAGTTCATTTGGAAGCGGACCAAGACCCATCTTTTCAGTGGTCCTGGTCCGCTTATTTGGTGCGCCAGGGTTTGGATGACAGCGTTCACACTTATTCAAATGAACTGCACTAACAGAGAAATCGCACCAGAGTTAGTTTTAATCAAACCAAACCAAACCTGCCAAGTGTGAACACACCCTTAGTATCACCATAAAGTCTGGTCCACTTCACTGGATAAGAATTACCCTCTCAGACAGGCAGAGACGGCTTAACTGACATATAAAGTGACTATACTGTTTTTTATGTGAAGGTTTTTATGTGAAGCATGAAAAAGCTAATGCATTGTGCAATATGTAAGAACTCATAAGAACTCACATTACTAAAGGCACTACACTATGCAACTTTAAAATCAGAACACATTTTTAAATTCTAGGCACTTGCCGACTTTATAAATGGTTACATGAAAAACTGGGCATCATACACTAAGGCCGTGTGTCCGCTCTTCTGAAATGCCGCTTCGGTGGCTCAGCGTTTTTCCAGTTGAGATGCTATAATACGTGCTATGATACAGAATAACCACAGAACTGATACTAGTATCTGTTTTCGCAAATAGTTTGTTTCTGAATTTAAAAATGTCGATGCAATGTTACTTACTGCCTCTGGCATGAGTATTGGATGAAGAGATATGCTTCTTGTTGTCATTTGTTATCGTTGTACAAGCAGAATGTGGCGGTTGGTCGGTGTGGTATTAGTCCCGCCCCTCCTCCACTGTGATTGGACGGCTGGGTAAAAAGTGACAGTGATGAGCGCTGCGCTTTACCCAAAGTTGAACATTCTTCAACTCTTGGCGACCGGTAGATAACATTCAGTGTGAAATAGATTCTAAGCGCCTCGTGTTTTAAAAACTTGGTGGTCCCATTGGAAACAATTAGATAAACATGCTAACCTCAGGAAAAAACACTTTTGGCAGACACACGGCCTAAACCACATACACTACCAGACTTTCAATTTGTTCCGATTTAAGGTCTTTGTGTGTTGAGTCGCAAAAGAAAAAACGAGTCAAGCGCATAGTTAATTTGTTACGCGAGCTCTTTTGTATTGTTATTGTATTTGTATTGTATTTTATTGCATCACTGGTAGACCGCTCCGGTTTCAGAAGCATCATACTATACAGGTGGAACTCGAAAAATTTGAATTTCGTGCAAAAGTTTGTGTATTTCAGTAATTCAAATTAAAAGGTGAAACTAATATATTTAGTAACTACACTCACCTAAAGGATTATTAGGAACACATGTTCAATTTCTCATTAATGCAATTATCTAATCAACCAATCACATGGCAGTTGCTTCAATGCATTTAGGGGTGTGGTCCTGGTCAAGACAATCTCCTGAACTCCAAACTGAATGTCAGAATGGGAAAGAAAGGTGATTTAAGCAATTTTGAGCGTGGCATGGTTGTTGGTGCCAGATGGGCCGGTCTGAGTATTTCACAATCTGCTCAGTTACTGGGATTTTCACACACAACCATTTCTAGGGTTTACAAAGAATGGTGTGAAAAGGGAAAAACATCCAGTATGCGGCAGTCCTGTGGGCGAAAATGCCTTGTTGATGCTAGAGGTCAGAGGAGAATGGGCCGACTGATTCAAGCTGATAGAAGAGCAACTTTGACTGAAATAACCACTCGTTACAACCGAGGTATGCAGCAAAGCATTTGTGAAGCCACAACACGCACAACCTTGAGGCGGATGGGCTACAACAGCAGAAGACCCCACCGGGTACCACTCATCTCCACTACAAATAGGAAAAAGAGGCTACAATTTGCACGAGCTCACCAAAATTGGACAGTTGAAGACTGGAAAAATGTTGCCTGGTCTGATGAGTCTCGATTTCTGTTGAGACATTCAGATGGTAGAGTCAGAATTTGGCGTAAACAGAATGAGAACATGGATCCATCATGCCTTGTTACCACTGTGCAGGCTGGTGGTGGTGGTGTAATGGTGTGGGGGATGTTTTCTTGGCACACTTTAGGCCCATTAGTGCCAGTTGGGCATCGTTTAAATGCCACGGCCTACCTGAGCATTGTTTCTGACCATGTCCATCCCTTTATGACCACCATGTACCCATCCTCTGATGGCTACTTCCAGCAGGATAATGCACCATGTCAAAAAGCTCGAATCATTTCAAATTGGTTTCTTGAACATGACAATGAGTTCACTGTACTAAAATGGCCATCACAGTCACCAGATCTCAACCCAATAGAGCATCTTTGGGTTGTGGTGGAACGGGAGCTTCGTGCCCTGGATGAGCATCCCACAAATCTCCATCAACTGCAAGATGCTATCCTATCAATATGGGCCAACATTTCTAAAGAATGCTTTCAGCACCTTGTTGAATCAATGCCACGTAGAATTAAGGCAGTTATGAAGGCGAAAGGGGGTCAAACACAGTATTAGAATGGTGTTCCTAATAATCCTTTAGGTGAGTGTATATACATATGCATGATTATACTTTTCAGATGGCTGACATTTCTGTATTTAAAATACTTTTTTTATTGATTTCATGTAATATTCTAATTTTCTGAGATTTTGAATTTGGGGTTTTCATAAGCTGTAAGCCATAATCATCAATATTATAACTTTTGCACAATATTCAAATTTTTCGAGTTTCACCTGTATGTTTTCTGAAATCGGCTCAAAATATCAAACATGTTTTGATGTCGTCTGACTGGATGGAATCAGTCTGAAGCTAAAAAATCATTTTCTGTGCCCATTATACACTAAAAAAATCTGCACACTTTCGGCAATTATTGTGGACTCATCCAGTGAATTGGAGCAAAAGTCGTAGTTTATTCCATCCTTATGTTGGACAACATGGTGCAGATAATATTCCTTTGGTTGCAAATGCCCTCTGTGTTCTTCATGTATAATAAATGCGGTCCGCTAGCAGTCAGAGAAAGATGGCATTTTAGGACCCGAATGGTCAATTATGGGTATTACTTGAATACGAGTTTCTGGCGTTTCCTGACTCTCTTGTCTTAGATTCAGTGGGAAACCTTGACCCTGTGACTCATCTATAAAGAGAAAGTGTGGTTTAAAATTTGATGAGCTGATAGTAAAGCTAGTCGGACGGTTCAAAGGATGAGCGTTTATCAGCGGTGAGGTTGTGTGTTTGGAGATCCCCTCAGCTTGTCCACTCACATCTGTTATCACCGTGACCTTTCTCACTTCACAGAGGAAGCATATTCGAAGCAAGAAAAAGCTGCTTTTGACTTGAATAAATGAATAAAAAGTCAGAGTCCCCCTGGAACTGCTGTCTGTCAGTGTGTCGGACGGTGGTGTCAAACACTTTGACAGGAGAAAGAAGGGACAGAATATTTGCTGAGATGCTATAGAACGCTATTGAATCCAAATCATGAGCATGCATGTCAAGAGGCAAACGGTCTTTTTTCTTGGTGCAAAGGGTCAAGGGAATTCTTTGTTTGTCTGTCCTTATGTTGGATGAATCTCTTGAAACCTGTAAGGAACATATCTGGCTTGTTTTTTTGCCCCATAATCAAAAACATAATTAATTAATCATAAAAAAAAGAACAAATATATTTAGCCTAAATAACACACACACAAAAAATGTATGGCTCATTTTGTTTTATGGTTTTGTTTTTGATTGATTGCGAAAATATGTGAGAAAATTCATTAATACAAAATATGATATTAATTCATTTATTACAGATCTAAAACTTTTGAACGGTAGTATATATGAAGACTTCAGATGCAAAAGCCTCTAAGTGCCATCTGAAATTTTCTTCTAAAATTAGCATTTTTTTTCAAGCTCGTATGTTTAAGTTCAGTAATTTCACTTTAATGACAATTAATAGGTCATTTTCAATGCCATTAAAGTGAAATAACTGAACATAAACATACAAGTTTGATAAAAATGATCATTCTAGGAGAAAATTTCAGATGGCACTTAGAGGCTTTTGCATCTGAAGTCTTCATATGTACAACAAAAGTTTTAGATCTGTAATATTTTTTTATGTTTTTAAAAGAAGTCTCTTCTGCTCACCAAGGGTGAATTTATTTAATCACAAATACAGTTAAACAGTCACATTGTGAAATATTATTACAATTTAAAATAACTGTTTTCTATTTGAATATACTGTATGTTAATGTAATGTATTCCTGTGATGAAAGCTGTATTTTCAGCATCATTACTCCAGTCTTCAGTGTCACATGATCCTTCAGAAATCATTCTGATATGATAATTTAATGCTCAAGAAACATTTCTGATTATTATCAATGATGAATAGAAAGTTCAAAAGAACAGCATATGTCTGAAATAGAAAGCTTTTGTAACATTATACACTGCCGTTCAAACATTTGGGGTCAGTAAGAATTTATTTATTGGAAAGAAATTTTAAAAAGAATTAATACTTCTAGTGTCAGATTACTATTTATAGTATTTGTCCTGTTTAATTTTTAATTTGTTTATGCTATTCATGCTGATTGAGAGAGATTTCCTTTTTTTTTTTTTACTGTAATAAAGTAAAAAAAAAGTTCTTGACATTATAATAATGAAAATCTGAGGGGAGAAATGTGTTTAATTATCATGGAAATAATCGTATAATGCAAATAAATTAATGCAAAAATTCTTTTGATTTTGATTTTGGCCTGAAATGTCACAGTAAGCTTGAGGACGTTTAGTCTTCACAGTTCATAAGGAGTCACATCGACCGCCTCCATCACGATTACATCACACTTCTTTACAGACACAGTCATGGCATTCACACACTCAGCAGGAAGAGCGTTTCAAGACGAAGCTCAACTTAAACTGGAAGTGGAACTGAAATTTCTTATAATTTCTCCTAGACTACAAATGGAGACTTGCTGAGGTCTCCTGGTTCTCAGAACTCAGAAGAGATCTTAACAATTGTATGTTAAGAACTGCATCATTTGTTTCTTTTTTTTTTTTCTTTCTCCTTGAGAATTTTAGGAGTAATGTCTGAGAAAATGAAAGAAAAACTCATGACATAATAGCCTAGTGTTCTTGCTGTACTCTTGCAGAACATTGTCTTATGATCACATCCCACGTCTCGTTACCTTTTACGAGCGTGGCATTTTAATGAGTCCGAATGGCTCTCAAGGACATGAGAAACACATCTTTAAGTCACTGATGGAGTTTGATAGTGCTCTGAATTGTGAAACACCTTCACATGTATCTCAGAAAGCCATTTAACAATACATGTTCACAATGAACAATGAAATGATTCCCTTTCCCAATGTAAATCCCCAAATTCACAACACAAAATGTCTACTCTCTACTATAAAACTCTAAAATCAATAGGCTATCACATTTGCAATCATGTTGATATTCGGGAAAACAGCACTCCATATCATGTTAGAACTATTAAAAACAAGAACTCATACAGTTCAAGAACTTAAAGATATCTTGATTTTTTGGGGCAAATATATGAGTTCTTGAACTGTATGAGCACAAGCGGATGGAGGCCTGTTTCAAGTGAAGCAAAGGCCTCCACTGGTGATGGGGAAATATGGATATCAACATAGATAATTATCATCCAAGGTAGTGAAAATTCCTTATTGTTGACCCCTATTTAATAAACACTCTTAATAGAAACTCTACACATCCGATACTTCTGGTATCGATGCATTCCCTTTTCTGAGTTATATTTTTGTCTTCTGCATATTTTTCTAAATATTTATGCTGACAAAATGGTGACCAAATTGCATTGGATAATTTATTAAAGAACCAAACTGAAGGACATATTCGGCACAAATGAAAGTAGATTTTTTTTCTTCACCTTAATATTTGTCACATTAAAGGGATAGTTATACCGTGATTTACTCACCCTCAAGCTATCCAAGGTGTATATGACTATCTTCTTTCAGTTATATTTAAAATTAAAGCTGCAAGCAGCATTTATCGGGGTTCAAGCAATTAAGGCCTTTAAGCACAAAAGCATCAAAAGTTATTAAGTTTTATTTAGCAAGCATGTAACCACTGACATAATAGATGGAAAAGACCATTTACAGCCAATATAGGCAATGTACCATAGGAAATATATGGTTTTAAAACTTTTTAACAGTTATAGCGCCAGCTATGGTCCGATCTACATGAAATTTTGCATGCTTGTTAATGATGTTATGTCACATATGCTCATCAATTTTGGTGAAGTTCTGAGTTTTCATTTGGGATTTATAGGCTTTTTAGTGTATTTTGCCACGCCCCTTTTCTAAATGACCCTGTTATAGCCACCCTAATGCAAAAGTTTAACTTTTTTTTTGATAATTATTGATCTAGAGAGTCCAGAGAATTGTCCTAGACTGGTCTGGTTTCGATCGGGCGAAAAACCAGGACTAGTTCGCAAAAGTAGGTTTTGGACATAATGCAACATAGCAGAAAATTTTTCCTGCCTAAATCTAGTTTGGAGATAGCCATTTTGTCTGCCTTGAGCCAGGGATCACAGTGGTGTAAGGCACTTGAGTCTAGGTCAAACGGCCTAAGAGATATGAGCGATTTTGTACTTTTGGTTGCTGTAGCGCCACCTATGGGCCAATCGGTTGTCCCCAAATTGAGGCCTACCATCTGGCCAGGTTTCACGTCTCTAGGCCTTACGGTTTGGCCTGCACGATGCATTTTACGAATCCTTACAATTACAATAGGGCTTCAGCATTTCATGCTTGAATCCCTAAATATTCCAAGCTTTATAATGGGAGTGAATGGGGGGTGAGATTTTGAAGCCCAAAAAAATGCATCCATCCATCATAAAAAAAATATCCATACGTCTCCAGGGGGTTAATAAAGGCCTTCTGAAGCGATGGGTTTTTGTAAGAAAAATATCCATATTTAAAACTTTATTAGCTATAATACCTTCCCGCATTCATCTGCCATTACTATAGCTAATCCATTTTTAAATATGGATATTTTTCTTACACAAACGCATCGCTTCGCTCCAGAAGGCCTTTATTAACCCCCTGAAGACGTACTTTTAATGATGGATGGATGCATTTTTTTTTTTCGGCTTCAAAATCTCGCCCCCCATTCACTCCCATTATAAAGCTTGGAAGAGCCAAGATATGTTTATATATATCTCAGATTGTGTTCGTCTGAAAGAAGATAGTCATATACACCTAGGATGGCTTGAGGCTGAGTAAATCATTTTCATTTTTTTGGTTGAACTATCCCTTTAAGTTCAAAGCGAAATTTGCACATGAATGTTTTCACACAAATCTGTTTGCATAAAAACTCTACTGAGTGAGTCCCCATATTAAACAAACTTGGCCATTAACGTTTTTCAATAGTATGTGTGCATTTGCTTAGTTAATTATATATCTTAAATGAAAATCTTTTTCGTTGGAGGGTGTTGCATGCAAGCAAAGTGTGTAACATTAGCATATGTAAAATGCACATCATAGAAACAGATGATTGAGAAATGTTATGACCCCCTCAAGCATAGATATGCAAATAATAATTGGATATCACGGCACCTCTCATCTCTGCACACAGTAATTTGTCATCACATGGTGATGCATCTTTCTTCATATTAAAAGTGAACGGTGATCTGTGTGTCTAGATTACCTGCACCCCTGGACTCACTCCAGTATTAATCTTGTGCAGACTTCGGTGCTCTCGATGTGGATCTGCGTTCTCATGGCCTTCGCTTACACGTCCGTGAAGGTCTCGAGACTGTAGGGTGTCCCATTCGTCATTTTTCAGGAGGCTCCTGTTCTCCCTCAGTGGCCCGTATGCCAAGCCTGCAACACTGGACTTCAGCGGACTCACTCCCAACACTTTAAAAGCTGGTGCTTTATGCCGCATATATTGGCCAAGAATCGCCCACTTATTGTGAAAGAGACTCTTTGAATGATATGTAAAGCAGCCAACTGTGTTGTTCTGTTTTTATGTGCCTTATTATGGGGTAGACAAATGGGAAATCTTGAAATCTTTCAGTTTTGATTTAGTGAACCTCACAAATGTTAACGAATCCAGCCAGTCATGAATCAAACTACATTTAAAATTGACAGTCTTAGTTTAAAATAACTTTGATAATATTATATATTGTCCATATATATATATGGATAAAGGAATGTATCTTATAATGAAATGTATGTAGGCTAGTGGCAATGTTTTTGTCTCCCCCCCCCCCCCCATAATTGAATTTCACTAAATTATTGTTTTATATTGATAGTTATAATTTAAAATACATTCAAAAATAGTTGTTAAATCAAAACCATAACTTAAAAACATTTTTTTTTTTACTTATTTAATATTAAGTATAATATTAATATTAAAAGTATAATAGTAATATAAAAAACTAATATGACATATCATTTTTGACGACTTTTACATACAGGCCAGAGGCAACCCTATATTTGTTTGTTTATTTTTTTCCCTCTTCACAATTAATTGCACTAAATTAATGTTATAAATTGACAGCCCTGATTTAAAATGTTTGAAAATATTATTAAAATAAAAACTAATTTACTAATTTAAATAAAATTTTATTTTTTAAATTAGTGCTGGGCAATGATTAATCACATCCAAAATAAAAGATTGTGTGTACATAATATATGTGTGTGTAATGTGTATAATTATTTTGTATATATAAATACACACACACATGCTTATATATATTTAAGAAAAAAATGTTATTTATATATAATATAAATTATATATATAGTTTATACATGCAAATATTTCTTAAAAATATACATGCATTTGTACTGTATTTATATATACAAAATAATTATACACAGTACACACACATATATTATGTAAACACAAACTTTAATTTTGGATGCGATTTGCCCAGCACTATTTTAAATATTTAATCAGACTAAATTAATGTTATAATCTGACAGCCCTAATAATATATATATAATTTTTGTTGTTGTTGTTGTTGTTGTTGTTGTTGTTGTTGAATATCCCAGATTAAGGATTTTTTTTCTAATGGCACCATACATGGCAAATACTCTTCATTTTAATATTATTTTCGAATTTATTTCTACGAATGTGATTGAGTGATTCATTGGGACTCATCATAGACGATGTTTTCTTGTTGTTTCATGAATTGCTGCTGTTTTTCTGACGTGCATCTAACAGTCTCTATGTGTGGTTCTCTTACAGTTAGAGCTGATCCAGAAGCACACGTGGTACATGTAAGTACATCAACTCCCATCATTTGCTTTAGGGCTGGAAACAATACTTGTGACATACAGAAACAGAATGACTAGAAACAGGATGGGCATCAGGGATAGATGGGGATCAAATGTGAGCGAGTGTTATTCTGTGTGTTCGTGTATGTGATAAATGGCACAGACCCCACATGTCAGCAGCAAGGACAAATGTCCCGAGCCCCGGCAGGGATTTGCTGTCCGCTCCGTCGTCTGGCTTCCTCAGGAGAGAGAGAGAGAGGAGAGGGGAGAGAGAGAAGAGAGAGAGAGAGAAGAGAAGAGAGAGAGAGAGAGAGAGAGAAAGGGGGAGAGAGAGAGAGAGAGAGAGAGAGAGAGAGAGAGAGAGAGATATGCTCATATCGTGACCTCCTGTCTGACTGCCTCTCTGGGGTCACACACATGGCACACACACTTCCTGCTCAGCGCCGGCGTTTTTAAGATGAATACTTATGTTTTTAGCTGCTCTCATATACACCAGCATCTTTTCTAACAGATGGCAACCGCTAATATTTAGAATAGATCTGAGATTAAGGTTATGAAGACGCTTGTCAGGGATTTAGGGTCATGACAAGCTGTAGTTGTTAAGATGTGAATGAACACATGCTGGTGTCGACTTATTAATTGTGCTCTGACACTTTTCTGAACACAGCGACTGATGAAATAGAGTATGCATTTCTGTTCACATTCTTTTGTAGATTATGTTTTGGGATTTATTGTGTACAATTAATTAGTGCTTGCTATATCTATCTATCTATCTATCTATCTATCTATCTATCTATCTATCTATCTATCTATCTATCTATCTATCTATCTATCTATCTATCTATCTATCTATCTATCTATCTATCTATCTATCTATATAGTATATGTATATGCAGTGGTGGTCAGAATTGATGGCACCCCTGATAAATATGATATCTATCTATCTATCTATCTATCTATCTATCTATCTATCTATCTATCTATCTATCTATCTATCTATCTATCTATCTATCTATCTAGTATATGTATATGCAGTGGTGGTCAGAATTGATGGCACCCCTGATAAATATGATAAAAAATGGCTGTAAAAAATAAATCTGCATTGTTTATCCTTTTGATCTTTCATTCAAAAAATTCACAAAAATCCTAACCTTTCATTGAAGTAAAATAATTGAATGTGGGAGGGAAATCACATTATAAAATAAATGTTTTTCTCCAAAACACGCTGGCCATAATTGTTGGCACCCTGTTATTAAATACCTTTTTGCAATCTCCTTTTGACAAGATAACTGCTCTGAGTTTTCTTCTATAACGCCTGATGAGTTTGGAGAACACCTGACAAGAGATCAGAGACCATTCCTCCATACAGAATCTCTCCAGATCCTTCAGATTCCCAAGTTCATGTTGGTGCTTCTTCTCTTCAGTTCACTCCACTCATCAGGTCAGGGGAACTGGGACGGTCATGGCAGAAGCTTCATTTTGTGCTCAGTTACACATTTTTGTGTTGATTTTGATGTTTGTTTTGGATCGTTGTCCTGATGGAAGATCCAACCAGGCCCATTATAAGATTTCTAGCAGAAGGCATCAGGTTTTGATTTTTTATCTGTTGATATTTGATAGAATCCATAATACCATGTATCTGAACAAGATGTCCAGGACCTCCAGCAAATAAATAGGTCCACAACATATAAGATCCAGCAGTGTATTTAACCGTAGGCATGGGGTACTTTTTATCCCTGTTTGCACCAAACACATCTGCTGGGTTTGCTGCCAAAAAGCCCTTTTTTTCGTTTTATCTGACCACAGAACCCTGTGCCGTTTGAAGATCCAGTCGTGTCTGACAACTGAATATGCTGGAGTTTGTTTTTGGATGAGCGAGGAGCATTTTTCTTGAAAACCTCCCAAACAACATGTGGGGATGTAGGGGTTGTTTGATCATTTTTTTTGGCTTTCTGACCTCCAAGACTCAACTAATCTCTGCAATTCTCCATCTGTGATTATTGAAGAGTCTTTGGCCACTCAAACCATCCTCCTCACCGTCCATTAAGACAATATAGACACACGTCCTCTTCCTGGCAGATTCGTAACATCTTTAGTTGATTGGAACTTCTTAATTATTGCCCTGATGGTCAAAATGGGGATTTTCAATTCTTTAGCTATTTTCTTACAGCCACTTTCTATTTTGTGAAGCTCAACAATCTTTTGCTACGCATCAGAACTATATTCTGTGGTTTTCCTCATTGTGATGGATGAGCAAGGGAAGTCATAGCTGGACAATTTCATGTTCCTAGTCACCCTGGTGTGCTAAATAAAGGTAAATATTAATGGGAATATACTTCAGAGATATTTTACTCATAAAAAATTCTAGGGGTGCCAATAATTGTGGCTGACGTGTTTTGGAGAAAAACATTTATTTCATAATGTGATTTACCCCCCAAATTCAATTCTTTTACTTCAATGAAAGGTTAGATTTTTGCACATTTTTTGAATGAAAGATCAAAAGGATAAACGATGCAGGTTTATTTTTTTTATAACCATTTTTGATCATATTTACCAGGGGTGCCATCAATTCTGACCACCACTGTATGTATGTATGTATGTATATATATATATATGTGCGTGTGTGTGTGTGCGTGTGTATTTTTAGCTATTTATTTACAATTAATTTAATAAATGTGTATATATATATATATATATATTCTGCCATGGAATGCCTACTTTTTAGGTTTTTCCAACCTAATCAATTCCCAATAGATACAATTTGTCTAAAAGTAAAAAAAAAGAAGTTTCAAGTTTTTTTTCAAGTCTATAAATCAAGTTTTCCATGACAAAATAGCTTTAATTCGACCTTAGAATTATATATTTTATTGGACATGAACAAAAATGAAGACAGAAGTGACGAAAGTAGGCTATGGTCTATTACATTTGTAATAAGGTCACGCCAAATTTTGGCAATCCATGTCCATGTATTTTCTCCACTGGAAATTATTTGTAAAGGTTCTTTTTTAATATTTCTTGGCTGAATGATTGTCACCCACTACAACAGTTCTGTCCCTCTTTTTCATTCACATTCAATAAAAGAAATTGTCCCAAAAATGACAAATGCCTTGAAAACAAATTGAAATCGCCCATCCTGTTGTTCCAAACCCGTGTGACTTACTTTCTTCTGTGGAACACAACAGGAGAAATCTAGCAGAACGTTCACGCAGTCCTTTCCCACACAACACATGTATATTGTTACTAGCGGCTGATGGTAGAAGGACATCTCAAACATACACAGAACTTGTGTTTGATGTGTTTGTGTCTTTGAGCTGCTGATCGTCTCAGTGTGTGAGTGTTTGATATCACTGATGGGCTTGTGCTCTCCTCAGAGGAGGGAAGAACGAACCCGAGCCGGAGCAGCCGGTCCCGCGTAAGGTGGCGATCCGCTGTATCCCTTCAGCCGAAGACATCGACCCCGACGTCCTGGAGAGCATGCACTCGCTGGGGTGCTTCCGGGACAAGAACAAGCTGATGAAGGACCTGCTATCAGACGAGTGAGTGACGCACACTGATCTCACAGCTGGAGGAAAGAAAAACCCAATGTTCCTCATATGGGGGAAAAGAAGGGTTCATATTATAGACACATACGCTTTTATAATCTGGTTGTCCACAGAAAAATTGATAAAGATCTTGTTGTTTAGAATTAAAAAGGTCATATGTAAAATTAGAGGACCCAACCTTTATTATTCAATTAGGACTTATTATTTTCCTTATTTCTTTTACCTTTTTTCCTGATATTATTAGTTTTATCATTAAATCTTATGGATGTATAAAGACTTTCAAGTTTGTTCAATCTAGAAGGTAGAAAATGATAATTTAGCCTTTCATTTCATTTTCTAATGTGCCTATTTTCATATTTGATACATGGCTATTTCCCGTCTCCTGTTTTATCAGTGAAAATCAGGAGAAGATGATCTATTTCCTTCTGTTGGATCGTAAGGAGAGATACCCCAGCCAAGAAGACCAGAACCTTCCTCCTCGCAATGATGTCGGTAAGAAATGAGCATTCAGATCTCAGATCAGACCAAAACTGAGCTAAAAATGCAGACAAGTACAATTAAATTATATTTATACGCGTATATTTATATTTATATACGCTGTCAAATCACTAGCCAATTTGGTGTGTTACTTATTATGTTTACTCACTTTGCTGAGGAAGTTTGTGTAAGCCAAATATGCACAGATTTAGTGCAAATACTCAACTCGTGAGTCATAACTCATAATGATATATTAAATACAGCATATTGTGCAGAATCTGCGCATATCTGGCTTACTTGAAATCACGTCACTACTCAACAAATAACGGCGCGCTTGTTCATTTGCATTGAAGCAATAGCGAAGATTAAAAAGCATTTAGTTAACAGAAAAGACATTGTTATTTTCCAACATCCTACATTTTTTTATGTTCTTTGTACTGTATTGATCTCTCCACCTAAAATACATTTATGGTGAAAAGGATGAGGATGAAAGAGGAAGGGAGGAGATGGCTGGAGGATTTTGTTTGAATAAGAAATGAATATATGAAATCCAAATTATATATATATATAATAAAACACAAGCTGTGACATAGTTAATCTGGTTTATTTCTCCTTTATTTTGGATAGTAGAAGTTCTGAATGGACGGTAACATAAAAATTTAGTAGCCAAATTGGCCGGTGAGTGAAAAAGTTAATTTCAAACCCTGTATATATATATATATTATAGTTTATAAATAAAATTGAATAAATAGATATATTATAGTATATATGTATTATTTTTTTAGATTTAAATAAAAACTAAAAAAAAATATATATATATATATATATTTATTTACTTACTTTGCAAATGCGGGTCAATGAAAGGCTTTTAAGGGATAGTTCACCCTAAAATTAGCCCATGATTTACTCACCCTGAAGCCATGCTAGGTGTATATGACATTCTTCTTTCAGAAGAATACAATCGGAGTTATATTTAAAAATGTCCTGGCTCTTCTTTTATAATTGGAGTGAATGAGTATATTTTTCCATAAGTCCATCAAAGTGCATCCATCCATGATAAAAGTGCTCGAAACGGCTCTGGAGGGTTAATAAAGGCCTTCTGAAGTGAAGTGATGCGTTCGTGTAAGAAAAATATCCATATTTAAAACTAAAATAACTAGTTCTGTTAATAGGCAGACGGCCGTACACAAGTCAACTTACGCCAAAAGAGTAACACTTGAACTTGACGCACAACGTAATGACGAACGCTGAAGCGCAGAGGATAGCGCAAAACAAAACACCAGTCACGAATTAGAAGTCTAAAACGACAATTTTTAAAGAGAAATGTGGGAGGAACTTGAGTTTGTTGACCAGCGCTGTTTGTTTGAACCGCGAGAGGCGTCAAAGCTTACGCTACTCCTACATCCTGCGTCATACATCGTCAAGGGTTTTTCTTTTGGCGCAAGTCGACTTGCGTAGGCCGTCTGCCGGAAACTAGTTATTTTAGTCGATAAAGTTTTAAATATGGATATTTTTCTTACACGAACGCATCACTTTTCGAGCACTTCTATCATGGATGAATGCGCTTTGATGGACTTCCAAAAAAATATACCCATTCACTGCCATTATAAAGCTTGGAAGAGCCAGGACATTTTTTAATATAACTCTGATTGTATTCGTCTGAAAGAAGAATGTCATATGCAACTAGCATGGCTTCAGGGTGAGCAAATCATGGGCTAATTTTCATTTTTGGGTGACATTTTCACTTGTAGCAGACGCTGGTGATGATTTCACAATCACATGCACTGCTGAGAGCGGCTTTACAGACCACTTCTTTATTTGAAAAATGAACACTGCCGTGTGTGTGTGTGTGTGTGCAGATCCACCACGGAAGCGCGTAGACTCACCCATGCTGAACAGACACGGGAAGAGAAGGCCGGAGAGGAAGTCGATGGAGGTGTTGAGCGTTACGGATGGAGGTTCACCTGTACCGGCACGAAGAGCCATCGACATGACACAGCACGGACAGAGGTGCAGAACACACACATATACTTATATTATACTTTACATCCATCCTTCTCTATAGATGCTACTTTACGTGATGAATTCCATTGTACGTAAAACATTTATTTTTGTTCAAAAACTAAGGGATGAGTCGAAATTATGTTTTGTTAATCAACAGCATGTCGTGGAAAGTTACATTTACATTACATTTAACAACATAATGTAACATAAAACATGAATTTACATATAACTGATAAGAAAAAAAACTAAGAAACAATTGTTTTAGAGAAAAACCATCAATTGTGAGGCGTCACACTGAGAATTCTGGGAAAGTCAATTTAGGTTTTTTTCACTGTAAATTGTAAGATGCTCTTTTTCATTTTCAGAAACTGTACATTTAACAGTCCCGTTAGATCTCACTGTTTAAGGGATAGTTCGCCCTAAAATGAAAATTAAGACTCACCCTGGTGTTGTTCTAATGCCGTATGCCCTTCTTTTGTTTCGGACCGCGACATTTTTAAAGGCACGTTTCTTTATATAGCACATAAAAAATTCACATTCAATTCAAAATGCTATAAAAAGAGTTTTTAAAAAAGAATCATAAAATAATTACAACAAGTGCATAAGCAATAAGAATGACACTAAAAGCAAAGAACAAGACATTGATTAGAAATTGATTTCAAATGTATTAAAAGAGTAATAAAAGGAACAAAAACAGGATGCATAGATAAGATGGATTTAGCACAGTGCTCATTCAGTAAATGTACAGCTAAC